>NC_142940.1:6676919-6681919 GCF_046866305.1 Octopus bimaculoides | reverse complement strand
CACCCTCCCCTCATGCCCTCTCACGTATTCCTTAACTCTTAAGGGAAAGAAAATGGGGCTGGGCTAGAAGGAACATTTGCTAATGAAAGGACTCCTTTTTCTGGATTCTCCGCATTTTTTTTAAGGAGAGATGTAGGAGTGCAGGAGAAGAATGTATATGTATACTTATAACCACCTATATATATATATATATATATATATATATATAAAATAGTAAGCAGAAAGCAGGTATGGTATTCGTTGCTTTATAAGACGTATACGTATCTAGTCAAAATTCCAAAATAATTACGTAACAGTTGCAGAACCATTATGCAATCATGCTCTTCACCTCATCAGTGTCCCACAGTAAATACTGCATGATGTTTCTACAACTTTTATGCAATTATTTCAGCATATTAGTGAAACATGTATATATCCTGTAAAAGCATTGGCTGCATATGAGCCTTGCTTGTTATTATTATTATTATTATTATTATTATTATTATTATTATTATTTATTATTTATCATTTGGTTTGTATTCTGCACTCTAGCCCATCCCAAGGTTAATGCCCTGCATTGCAATACACTGGATAGTGGAGTGGAGTGTTGTACCTACTACCATAGCCCAATTTTTGGGTGCAGGACACACTTTACTATGTCCATTTTATATATAGAGATATATATCTATATATATATATATATATATATATATATATATATATATATATATATATATATATATATGTAGAGAGAGAGAGAGAGAGATCCGTCCGTACACATATTCATATGTACATAGCTATATATATATATATATATATATATATATATATATATATATATATAATATATATATATATTGTATATATATATGTCCATATTCCAAGTGAGGATGATAGCATCTGCTTCAACAACAGGAAACTTTTAACAAGAAACCTTTTCACCAATTCTGAGAATTTATAAATCAGTGAAAAATTTTTTTTTTTGCAAATGAGAACAACATTGTATGTGAGAAGGGATGTCATTGCAATATATAAATGTGTGTGTGTGTGAAGGCAGATGGCTCAGCCATTAGGATGTTAGCCTTACAATTATGAACTTCTGAGTTTGATTCCCAGACCGGACCGTGTGTTGTGTTTCTTGAGCAAGATACTTTATTTCATGCGTTAGAAGTGAGTTGCTACATCACTGGAGCCAAACTGTATCGGCCCCTTTGCCTTTCCCTTGGAAAACGTCAGTGGTTTGGAGAGGGGGAGTCTGGTATGCATGGGCGACTGCTGGTCTTCCACAAACCTTGCTCAGACTTGTGCCAAGGAGGGGAACTTTCTAAGTGCAATCCCATGGTCATTAATGGCTAAAGGCGGGTCTTTATAAAAATTCTGTGAGGCGTTGCCCCAGGTTGGCCGCAGTCCAATGACTGAAACAAGTAAAAGATAAGTAAAGATAAAATAAATATCTTATTCAGGGACAGTATTCAACCTTTAAGGGGTTTTTTTTTTTGCAGGGGTGGGGGAGTAAAAAAAGTGAGTTTAAGGGTGTGATAGGGTCTACTGAAATATGCAGAAAACATCATGATTGAGGGGTGTTAATCTGCAACCCTTCTGAAAAAAAAAATTGTTAGGATTATCAGAAAAAATTTTTTAAAGGGAGCAACTGAGAGAGAAAAGAATAAGGAAAAGAAAATTAATTTTTAAAAAATTTTTGAAAAATAAATACAATAATAATAATGATAACAATAATAATGATAATAACCCTAACAACACTAATAATAATAATAATAATAATAGGGAAATTGTGAAAGTAAATAATAAATAATAAATTCATAAAATGGTAAATAATATTGAAGTTACATAAAGTTTACAACAACAACTACAATATTATAGTCACAAATTGATTTTTATTTTTTTTTTAGAGGAGTGAACGGGAGAGAGAGAGAGAGATAATGATGAAAGAGGAAAATGAAAAAGGAAAATGATGATAATGATAATAATAATAATAATAATGATGATGACGACGATGAGGGAAGAGAAATCAGAAAATGTCACTTTGGTACAATCTCGAAAGTTCTTTTGTATCAGCAGATTTTCACATGGTGCTTCGAGGAATTACGCTCTTGTGTGTGTGTGTGTGTGTGTGTGTGTGAGCATGTGTGTGTGTGTAGTCATGTAGTAGTGATGGTGTGTGTGTGTGTGTGATAGTGTGCCTGGTGTGTATGTGTACTTATGGGTATGTAGCTGTGTGGCTGTGTATGGTTGTATACTCGTGTGTGTAGGTGTGTGGTTGTATATGTGTGTATGTTGCGTGGGAATGATTGTGTGTGTGTGTGTGTGTGTGCATAGTTATGTGGTGGTGATTGTATGTGTGTGTGTAGTTGCATGGCTGTGTGTGTGTGTAGTTGCATGGCTGTGTGTGTAGTTGCATGGCTCTATGTATGTGTGTAGTTGCATGGCTCTGTGTGTGTGCGTAGTTGCATGGCTGTATGTGTGCATGTGTAGTTGCATGACTGTGTGTAGGTGTATGTTTGTGTGTGTGTGTGTGTGTGTGTGTGTGTGATCGTCTGAGGATGACTACATGTGTATGTGTGAGTGTAGTTATATGCTTGTGGCTGCATGGCTTTGTGTGTGTATGTGTTTCTATATGTACGTATGTGTGTACAGTTGTGCTTGTAGTGGTTGTCTATATGTGTGTGTATGCGTCTTTATCATTATATATGTGTGTGTGACGTGACTTGGTGTGTGTATTTTTCTGTTTTGTTTTTAGGTTTATGTTGTTTCACTTTGAAAGAAAGAAAGAAAAAAGCAAACAAACTGTTAACTGATGAAATAGATTAAACAGAGGATAGTTACTGTTGTAGTACGGTGGTGGTGGTTTGAAGTTTGGGCAGGAGCTGTGGTTGGTGGGGTGTACGGGTATTTGAGGCTTAGGCTGTAGTAATGGTGGTGGCGGTGGTCGTGCAGGTGACAGTTGTGGTAGTGGTGGTGGTGATGGTGGTTGTGTGTTGAGGTATGTAACTTGGGCTTGGTGGTGGTTTGCGGTTTAGGTAGTGGTTGATGTGTGGTGATATGAAGCTTGGATGATGGTTGCAGTGGTATGTTGTGGTGTCATGAGGTTTGTGTAGTGGTGGTGGTAGTATGAGGATTGGATTGGTGGTGATGGTGGCAGTTTGTGGTTTGGGCAGTGGTGGTGGTGATGGTGGCGGTTTGTGGTTTGGACAGTAGTGGTGGTGGTGGTGGTGATGATGGCAGTTTGTGGTTTGGACAGTGGTGGTGGTGATGGTGGCGGTTTGTGGTTTGGACGGTGGTGGTGGTGGTGTTGATGGTGGCAGTTTGTGGTTTGACCAGTGGTGGTGGTGGTGGTGGTGGTGGTGGTGGCAACAGTGGTTGTGGTAACGATAGTGATTTGAGGCTTGGGCAGTGATGGAGGTGGTGGTGGTGGTGGTGGTGGTGGTGGTTGTGGTAGTGGTAGCTGCAGCGGCAGTTTGAGGTTCGGGTGGTAGCGTTGTTATTATTGTTGATGTTGTTGTTGGTGGTGGTGGTCATGTGAAGTTTATGCAGTAGATAGAGGAGGTGGTGTTTGTCTGAGGTTTTGCCGTAGTGATGATGATGATGATGATGATGGTGGTGGCGTCAGATGCCAGTGTGAAGTGGTGCGAGACTGTTGTGGCGTTGGTTCTGGCGGGTGGGGGGTTGGGGTGTTGCAGTATCCGTATGTGGTTAGGGTTGGACATTTTCAACTGTTGTTTTTAGATTTGCGTTTGTGGTTTTCTAATTATTGTTGTTGATGTTGTTGTTGTTTTCTTTGTTGTGTGTGTGTGTGCGTGCGCGTGCGTGTGATCTTTTTTATTGTCTTTTATGATTTAAAAAAAATATTGTTAATGACGTCCGTCTAACTTACACACACACACACACACAAACACACACACACATGTACATACATACACACACTTACATAGACACACACATACTCACATACACATACAAATACACACACAGTCACATATAGATATATGTACAGATACACACACATACTCACATACATATACACACACGTACACACTCTCCCTTTCTCCCTCTCTCTCATGCGCACACGCCCTCTCTCCCCCTCACCCCCTCTTAAACACACAGTAAAAATAAACAAACTGACAAAAAAAAAATAGTTTGATATAAAATTAAAATGTTGCCACAGATGTTGTTGTTGTTGTAGTTGTTGTTGATTTAGGGAAGAAAAATTTTTTTTTAAATTAAAGGATTTTTCAAAATAAAAAAAAAATTTAATAACCCCCCCCTCTTACTAATTATTATGGGACATAATTCATATTCGCGTCACTTTAAACCATATGTGACTGACTTTTGTGGCTTTTTGCTGTTGTTGCTACTACTACTACTACTACTACTACTGCTGTTGCTACCACTACTACTACTACTACTGCTGCTACTACTACTGCTATTACTACTACTGCTACTGCTACTACTACTATTACTACTACTACCTGACTATTACTGTTACTGCTGTCACTGTGATTGTTATTACTACCACCTCAACTATTACGGCTACTGTTACATCTACGACTATTACAATTGCTACTACTATCACTACCACCACCACCAAGACCACTTCTAGTACTTTTACTACGACTACCACCACTACTACTACAAATACCACAATCATAGTTACTCCTGCCACTAACAATGCTATTATAGCTAGTGCCACTACTACTACTACTACTACTACGACTACTACTACCACCACTACTACTACTACTACTACTTCGACCACCAATAATTATTATTGCTGTCTCAAAGGCAGTGAGCTGGCAGAACCGTTAGCATGCCAGGCAAAACGCTTAGCGGCTTTTCGTCTCTCTGCACGTTCTGGGTTCAAATTCCGGCAAGGTCGACTTTGCCTTTCATCCTTTCGGGAGTCGATAAATTAAGTGCCAGTTGCATACTGGGGGTCACTGTAACCAACTAGCACCCTTCCCACAAAATTCCTGGCCTTGTGCCAAAATTTGAAACCATCATTA
>NC_142940.1:6651919-6671919 GCF_046866305.1 Octopus bimaculoides | reverse complement strand
TCTCTCTCTCTCTCTCTCTCTCTCTCTCTCTGTTATGTGTGTATGTGTGTTTTTATTAATGAAAGCGCAAAATAAAAATTTAAAAAGTGGAAATAGCCATAGTAGTTTTGCTCTGCAGGAATCCCAGTGAAGACTAGACTAGCTTAGGCAATAATTAAAGAGATCTTTTATAGTTGCCATCAACTTTGATAACCAACCAATCCCACAGTTGCAGAACGCTGGTAAAAAAAATATAATAAATGAATGAATAAATAATAAATAAAAATTATATATATAAAAAAAGGGGTAAAACAACAACAACAACAACAAAAAGACGGCTGTAGTTTTAATTGCATGGTTGCTTATGTCTGTCTTCTGCTTTTACTCATTTAAGAGAGTCTGTTACAAATTCACAAGGTGACAATTGAGTGTCAGTTAAAATGTAAAGGAGGGAGAAAGAAAGAAAACGAGAGAGTTGGGGGACTAGAAGAAGACGAAGAAGAAGAAGAAGAAGGAATGATACTAGAAAGAGAAGGAATTTTAAAAGCAGGCTAGAGTTAGTTGAAGTATTAGTGACGACTCATGGTCTTTTGGAGTTAGATAGATGGTGGTATTAGTAATATCGTGTTGTGCTTATATTCTTGTTGTTGTTGTTGTTGGTTGGTTGGTTATTTCCCTACCGCTTCTTGTTGTTGTTACTGCTGTTGTTGTTGTCATCGTCGTTGTCGTCGTCATCGGGATCAGAAAACCAGTAGTACCTTTTTGAAAACTTGTGTTCAAAAGCCGATTATTAAAAAGTAATTAACATTTCGCGGTTACTCTTGATTTTTTTCTTCTTCTTTAGTTATTTTATGTTATTTTTTTCTGTGTTGTGTATGTTTTGTTTTTACTGTTTTATTTATTTTGTTCTTGTTTTGTGTGTGTGTGTGTGTGCCTATCGCCCCACCCTTTTGTTCTCCCTTCCTCCTCCTTCTCCCTCCTCCTTCTCCCTCCTCTCTCTCTGTTTGGCACCACCGTCCATTCCTTTCCTCCCCCCCCCGTGATTTTATTGTCTTTTACTGTACAAACGTTTATTTATTTTGTTTCTTTGCTTTATTTTATTAATTCTTATATATTTTTTTTTGAATAGCTTTTGTGGAAATTGTTAAAAGTTTAAGCTGATTAAAAGAAACACACATTTGTAGCTAATTTTTGTGCTGTTGTTTGATATCATTATTGTTCATTATTATTATTATTATTATTATTATTATTATTATTATTATTATTATTATTATTGTCGTCGTCGTCGTCGTTGGTGGTGGCTGTGGTGGTAGTGGCGACAGTGGTGGTGTTGGTTCTGCTGGACTTCAGAAGTAAACATTAAAAGTACTTTCATGATGGAATTGGATAAAAATTTTACAATTAGCATTATCAACGATAACCAGGTTTTTGTAGTGGCTGTATGTCTGTGGTTGATCGTAGCGCCGTCTATGTGTGTGTGTCTACGTGGCGCTGTGTTGTGGAGCGTGTAATAGCTAAATTACACACACACATACACATATTCGTGTTCATTTTAGTGATGGGACTGTCCGTGTTTACTACTCGGAGTTTCGCGAACGTCGCTGGTCACGTAACCGATTTCTGACATTCAAGATGTGGTGTTTATAACGAAATATCGTGAATTGGTCACTTATATTGAGAAAAAAATTCTATAATGAAAATAGAAAAATCGAGAAGGATAGGAGAAAATATATATTATTAAAGCAATGATTACAAGTGTGTGTTTGTTATTTAAAGCTAAACAACGCGTGTTATGATAAATAATACAAGCCGATGGTTTGTACTTTGAATTTTAATATTTCTGGGTTAGGACTCCTTCTTCAGGAAATCTTCGGAGATGTGGTGTTGGAAGCTGACTTCTATGTGAGCATATTTTTTGAAGAAGGGGACACAACACCGAAATATTTAAATACAAGGTAAATGTGCAAACCATAGGCTTGTGTTGTTTCTCACAAGTCGTTGTTTTGACGACAATGCTTCGTTCCAACTATTCTGCTCATATATCTGTATGAGAGAGGCAGAGAGAGTCCGTGGAGTGATAACAAAGATTATGAATGATCCATATGACCATTCAGATCTTTGTTATCAAGCACTGGTTTCCTCGAGAGAAGACCAATACTTTGCACTGTTTCATCTGCAGAACCTCCCAGTATTGTGTATATCACTAAAATCTATTAAGGCGAATACGTGCGTAGAAAAAAAAAAAAAAGTTTGGATCAGTATGTATAGACAAAGGGAAGATGAAATAGGTCTTTTTATTGGTTACATTAACAAAAGATTTCTAAGGTATACTCATTTGACTAATCAGAACCGGTGTTAATTATGCCTCTGATTGAGGTCTACCTCTGAATGCTACCTTGCAATATATATATATATATATATATATATATATATATATATATATATATATATATATATATATATATATGCATGCTGGAGAAAGGTCGTTTTCGCCCTTGCTCCCTTGGTATAATTATATACATATGTACGTTATTATTAATTTAATGTATTAATTACCTATAAATTTTTATAGCATGCTGACTACCTGATAAAAATCATTAACGTGATTTTTATCCTTATCTTCTTTATATATATATATATATATTACTTTGAAATTTTAAAAAATAATAGTAATAAATATTCTTTATCTGTAAAATTAAGTGAAGTGCCAGACTAATCTACTACTAGCCGGATCCGGCCTGCGAGCTGAGTGCTTGACACTCCTATTTTTAAGGAGTACTTTTAATCGATGTATGAGCTATTACTTAACAGTTTCATTTGCATCCTTCTAAAAACAAAACAATAAAAAGTGGATGGTCATGGCTGGAGTGTCTGTGTTTTGATCATATACCTGTTCAATCAGAACTGACCAGGAGCTCAATAACAGCAGCCATCATCATCATCTGTATGATTGTATGTTCTATCATTTTCATCAGTACCATCGGTGTAAGCATTGATTTTGTCATCGTCCGATGTCACCACCGTCGTCATCACCATCATCATCGGTACCATCATCATCATCATCACTATCACGACGACGATGACCACCACCATCCATCATCATCACCATCGTCATCATCTCTCTCGCCATCATCGTCATCACCCTCACCATTGTCATCAGCACCACTGCCATCAGATATAGTAAATTCTGTCATCGCCACCACCACCACCACCACCGCCACTACGAACATCATCGGCGTCAGCGCTGATTGTAGGCGTCATCATCAATCTCTATGTTGTCGTCAGTGTCAATTCTGTCATTTAATGTGTTTCTTTGATGCTCTTATCACCAACATCGTCGTCGTCGTCATCGCTGTCCTCGTAACGCCGCCATCTTCGTTGCGTCGTCTTCACCACCACCACCACCATCATCGTGATGATCAAAAAGTGGTGTGGTGGCAATCATCATCATCGCCACATATGACAACGGTTATTGGTCGCCGATATAATTACTATCGTCTTTTTTTTTTCTTCCTTCCCCTTTATAACCGCCATTAACCTACCCACCACCACCACCTCGATCCCCCCCCCCGCGTTTTTTTCTTCTTCCACGACCATCATCATCATCATAGTCCTTTTATTGTTTCATCATTGTCATTACATCACTGTGATGTTTTAATATCATCATAATCACCATTAGCATTATCATCACCATCGTCATCGTCATCGTCGCCGACGACGACGACGCCGCTGTCAAAATAGGCTGAAAGTCTTGGTTGATTTATGCTCTGTATAGTGATTCTTGGTGTTGTTAGTGTTGCTGTCGTTGCTTTTGGAAACAGAAAGTCCTCTACTGTTTTTTATTTTTTTTGTTTTTTCCTCCGAGACTATTAAGTGATTTTGATTAGAATGGGGGGGGGGGGAAATTTAATGGTGGCAAGAGCGAGAATTGAAACCCTGACGCAGGTTCGTTTTCGCCGTTGGTTGTCAAAGCCCTTCTTTGGAATTTTCTGTTAGGCAATCACTGATGCTGCGCGTTTGTTACGGTGACTGCGATAACTATCACGTAAGCGTCTCACAACACACACACACACACACACACACACACACACACACACACACACACACACACATATATATAATAGACCTCGTGTTTAACAGAAAATGGTATAGTTTTTTTTTTAATTGATTTGTTCGATCGATTCATTATGTTTTCTTTTGGATTTTTGTTCTAATGAAAATCATTCCTGATGACGTGTGAGACGATTAATATATTTAACTGATTAATGGTTAAATATAGTCAAACAGAAATGTTTACATTGAATGAAGAAATTGGATATATAAATCCAGTGTTGAATCTCTCCTTTTTAAATGTATAAATTTGAAACTTTGGAAATATATATATATATATATATATATATATATATATATATATATACTCTTTTACTTGTTTCAGTCATTTGACTGCGGCCATGCTGGAGCATCGCCTTTAGTCGAGCAAATCGACCCCGGGACTTATTCTTTGTAAGCCTAGTACTTATTCTATCGGTCTTTTTGCCGAACCGCTAAGTTACGGGGACGTAAACACACCAGCATCGGTTGTCAAGCGATGTTGGGGGGACGAACACAGACACATAAACACACACACATATATATATATATATATATATATATATATATATATATGTACATATACATATATACGACGGACTTCTTTCAGTTTCCGTCTACCAAATCCACTCCAAATGATTTAGGAAAATGAATGGGTTATTTCCCTTGGCTGTTAAAATGAAGTATATTAGGTATATATAAGGATCCCTTCCAGGGGCCCTATTATCGATTTTTTTTTTCAACAATCTGAGTATGAGGTTTCCAGGCATGAGTTCTACTCACGTGTCAAGTTTCGTCAAGATCGATAAAATGATGTTGAAGGAGTTAGCTAACAACTCCACAAACACACCCACAGACAGAATTTCCCGCATATGTAGTATACACACACACACACACACACTGAAACATCAAAACTGTTTCTCTTCAATTGTTAAACAAATACATTTGTCAAAGTTTGTCTTTCTCGTGTTGCCTTCTTTTTGTGCTCATTGTCTAATATATACATACGTGTGTGTGTGTGCGCGCACATACTTACGTAAAGATTATATTCGTGTACAAATACAAAATGTGTCTATGTATTATTCCATCTTTAAATATATGCAAGACACTTGTTTTCTCTCCCTCCCCCTCTCTCTCTCTCCCTCCCTCTCTCTCAGCCACTTACATTTACCAACTCACATTCAATTTCTATTCCTATTTACGCACTTCACCTACTTTTCGTTATTTCAATATTTTAGTTTTGACTTCTAATATACACTTATGCAAATAACATACAAGTGGGGGTGGGATTGTACGTGTGATACTCACACACACACACACACACACACACACACACACACACACACACACACGTTCTTTGTTTTGTCCTGTGCTGTCCATAAGGTTTTGCTTTATGGTTTTTATAAAGAAATCATTATAAGGCGGTGAGCTGGCAGAATCGTTAGCACGCCGGGCGAAATGCTTAGCTGTATTTCGCCCGTCGATTCGTTCTGAGTTCAAATTCCGCCAAGGTCGACTTTGCCTTTCATCCTTTGAGGGTCAATAGATTAAGTACCAGTTGCGTACTGGGGTCGATGTAATCAACTATCCCCTTCCCCACAAATTCTAGGCCTTGTGCCTATAGTAGAAACGATTATTATTATTATTATTAAGGCGGCTAGTTGGCAGAATCGTTAGCACGCTGGACGAAATGCTTAGCGATATTTCGCCCGCCGCTTCGTTCTGAGTTCCAATTCCGACGAGGTTGACCTTGCGTTTTCATCCTTTCGGGGGTCGATAAATTAAGTACCAGTTACACACTAGGGTCGATATAACCGATTAGCCCCATTCCTCCCAAAATTTTAAGGCCTTGTGAAAGAGTAGAAATAATAATTATTATTATAAACGCTGCACCTATCCAGTCTGATAAGAGCAATATATCGTAAACGAGGGCAATCTCTGCTTTTGTTTGTTTGTGTGTGTGTGCGCGTGTGCGTCTTATAATATATCACCTGTGTGTATGGACGTGTGTGTGTAATACTATGTATGGGTGTGTTTACGCAAAATGCATTACATACATACACACAGAAAGAACAATGTCTAACAGTACATCTGTGTGTGCGTGTGTGTAGTATTCGTGTGTCTCAGGGCACCAAATAAATACAGGACGAACTGTGCCTGAGCGCAGTGTCACTACTTTGTGCATTATTGCCAGCAGACAAGAACTTCAATTCAGTAAAGTGATGACCTGTGTCACACACGTACACGCGCGCACACAATGCTAGTGAAAAACAGGCAGACATTGGTAGGTAGGTAGGTCGATAGATAGATAGATAGAAATATAGAGAGAGAGAGAAAGAGAGATAGATAGAGAAAGAGAAAGAGATAGAGACACAGAGAGAGAGAAAGAGAAATAGATAGATAGAGAGAGAGAGAGAGAGATGGATAGATGTTCGTTCGTTCGTGCTGCTTATCTACTTAAGCTTTAATCACACACACACACCGTCTCTCTTTCACACTAAATTCAATTGTAACAAACATTATTGTCTCGTCGTTTCTTCATTTTCTATACACACACACACACACAAACAAATTTGTATATGTGTAATACTTAAACACGCTCTCGCGCACACATTCCCCCACACACACATCTTGTAGTCTTTTTACCGCTGCTGTTGGTGGTGGAGATGGTGGTGGTATCGTCATAAATAGACTTCGGGATGGACGGGTGAGGAGGAAACCTTTCTTTATCTTTTACTTGTTTCAGTAATTAGACTGCGGCTATGCTGGGGCACCGCTTTGTAGAACTTTTAGTTGAATGTATTCACCCCATTGTTTATTTCTTTAAAAGCCTGGTACTTGTTCTATCGAATGTCTTTTGCCGAGCAGCTAAGTTACACTGACGTAAACACACCAACACCGGTTGTCAAGCGGTGGAAGGGCGCATATGTGTGTGTGAGTGTGTGTTATTCTTTTACTTGTCTCAGTCATTTGACTGCGGCCATGACTATTTAAAAGCTTAGTACTTACTCTATCAATCTCTTGCTGAACCGCTAAGTTACGGAGACATAAACACACCAACACCGGTTGTCAAGTAGTGATGGGGGACAGACACTAAAACACACATAAATACACAGACACACATATATATACGACGGGCTTCTTTCAGTCTCCATCAACCAAATGCACTCACAACGCATTGGTCAGCCAGAAGCTTATAGTAGAAGACACTTGCCCCAGGTGCCACGCAGTGGGACTGAACCCGGAACCATGTAGTTGGGAAGCGAGCTTCTTACCACAGAGCCACGCATATACATACATACATACATACATACATACATACATACATACATACATACATACATACAGGAGAGGCTGTGTGGTAAGAAGATTGCTTCCCAACCGCATGGCTCTGGGTTCAGTCCCACTGCGTGGCACATTGGGCAAGTGTCTTCTTCTATAGCCTCGGGCGGGCCAAAGGCTTGTGAGTGAATTTGGTTGACAGAAACTGAAAGAAGCCCGTCGTATATATATACATACATATATATATATATATGTGTGTTTGTGTTCTGTGTTTACGTCTCCGTAACTTAGCGGTTCGGCAAAGGGGGCCGATAGGATAAGTATTACAAAGAATAAGCCCTGCGGTCGATTTTGTTCGACTGATGGCGGTGCTCCAACTTGGCCGCAGTCAAAGGACTGAAACAAATAAAAGAATATAGACACTCACACACACATCCCGTATATTATAGAAATGTTTTGTGTCTGTTAAACTCTCCTTTTTCATATCTTTTCTCTGATTCATTTGCATTTGTCCGTCTCTTTCGCCTTTTTTTCTTCCTTTTTCAATCCTGTTCTCTCTTTTGTCGATGTTTATCTCGCGTCTTTGTTATTTTCCCAACATCTTCAATGGTATTGTTCCTGTTGTTATTTATTGTTCTTAACGCAGTGAAAACTACGAGGAAGCTGATGCTGATGATGACGGTACTGCTGATGAGGATGATGCCGGCGTGTGTGTGTGTGTGTGTGTGTGTCTTGACAGTGATGGCGTTCCTAATGATTAAGAGGTGTGATGTAGCGGTGTGATGGCTGTGACCTAATATTTTAACTGCGGCGGCGATGGCGGTGGGGGTTTCGGTCGTGTGATGACCAAAGGATGCGGAGTTTATTGGGCGTCGACGTTGGTGGCGATGCTTGAAGGCGGCGGTGATGGCGGTGCTGGTTATTCTGGCAATAAGGAGGTATGGGAAGAATACTGATGATGATGATGGTAGTGGTGGTGGTAGTGGTGGTAATGGTGGTGGCTATTCTGATGATAAGGAGGCGTGGAGAGGCAGTGTGTGTGGGGGGTGCATTGATGGTGGTTACATAACTGGTGGTGGTGACGGTTATTCTGATGGTGAGGAGGTGCGGGATGAGAATTGTTAAACTGACGGTCATTGTGTAACTATGGTGACGGTAGTGGCGATGGGTGGCCGTCGCGGTGGTGGTGGTGGTTATTCCGATATTGAGGAAGCGCGGGTAGGAGTGAGGTGTGAGGATCGTGTTACTACTGGTGATTGCATAACAACGGCAGTGGTGGTGGTGGCCGGCCGTGGTCAATTTGGTTGTATTGTAACAATAGTATTTGATAATTACGTGACTGTTGTAGCTGGTGGTGGGGGTGGGGGTGAAGTTTTGAAAAGACATTTCCTCTCCTTCCTCCCCTCCATCGATTAGGACATAGTTCTCTCTCCCTCTCTCTCTACCCTCCTCTTTCTCCCCCCTCTCTCTCTTCAACGTCTGATTTGGCTCCCAGCTTTGCTCCCTCACCCCAACCCTTCCACCAACCAATCTCTTCTCTTTCCGTGCACAACTCCCCTCCCTCTCTCACTCTTTCTACTTCCCCTCCCCCCACTAACTACTCACGCATTCTCTTTCCCACCCCCTCGTCCCTTCTATTTACTCATTCTTCATCCCTCTCTCTCTCTCTCTCTCTCTCTCTATCCTCGCGCATTCTGCTTCTCCTCCCTCTACTCACACATTCTTCACTTCTTCCACCTCCTCCTATTCACGTTTTCTCCCCTCACGCATCCTGCTTCTCTTCCCTCTACTCACATTCTTCCCCTCTTCCTCTTCTCTATCCTCACGCATTCTGCTTCTCCTCCCTCTACTCACACATTCTTCTCTTCCTCCTCCTCCTCCTCCTCCTCATATTCACGTTTTCTCCCCTCACGCATCCTGCTTCTCTTCCCTCTACTCACATTCTTCCCCTCTTCCTCTTCTCTATCCTCACGCATTCTGCTTCTCCTCCTTCTACGCACACATTCTTCTCTTCCTCCCCTCTATCCTCACGCTTTCTCCTCTTCACGCATTCTGCTTCTCCCTCATCTCACATATTCTTCTCTTCCTCCTCTTTATATTCACGCTTTCTCATCTTCACGCATTCTGCTCCTCCTCCCTCTACTCGCACATCGTCTTCCTCCCTGCCCTCATGCATTCTGCTCCCCCCCTCCTCACGCATTCTCCTCCTCCCCTTCAAGCATTCTCCACCTCCTACACTCGCACGTTGCTGCTCTTCCTTCTACTCACGCAATCTGCTTCCTCTTTCTTCATAAAACGTGACATGGTGGTGGTTAGAGGTGTGGAAAGAAAGAGTTAGACAAGGTACAGAGAGAGAGACAGGGAGAGAGTTGGATGAAGGGTTGGATGATTGGACGGATTGAGGAAGAAAGAGTGATTGAAGGGATGGATGGTGGGGGTGGGGTTGTGTCAACACTAGAGAGAGGCGCGGGGAGGGGGAGAATATTTTGAATGTTGTGGTGTGACTTGATGTGTGTTTCTTTGACTGTGTGTGTGGGGGGATTGGGGATTTGATGGGTGATGTTGAATTTAACTTGATAGACTCAAGTCCCCTGGAGCAGACGACACCTGGTGATGGTGATAGTGATGATGTACTTCAGTAGTCGTACTCTCTCTCCCTCACTCAACCCTCCTTTTCACACTCACTCTCCCTATCTGTTTATCTATCTCTCGCTTCTGTTTGTCATTCTGTATCTTTCTCTCTCTCTCACTCTCTCCCTTCTCCATACTCTCTTTTTCTCTCTCCTCCCCACTCCCTCTCTTCTAATCTCTTTTTCACTTTACCTCACTTTCTCCATCTCTCTCTCTCTCTCTCTCTCTCTCTCTTCTCTCTGCAGCCCACACTCTCTCCAGCTCTCTCTCTCTTTCTCTGCCTCCAGCTCTCTCTGTCTCCAGCTTTCTCTCTCCCCCACTCTCCCTCCGTTTTGTAATCTGTCCCTCTCCCCACCCCCTTCCTCACACCCCACATCCCTTTCATCTTGCCTTACCTTTTCTCTTCATCTCTATCTAACCCCTTTATCTCTAACCCCTACACCAAACTCTCTCTCTCTTTCATCTCCTACGCCCTCCCCCCTCCCCACCCACCCTCCTCATGTCTTACCTTTCCCCTATTCTTCTTCTCTCTGGCTTAACTTCCCTCACCTGATTTACCTTTCATCTGAGGCTTCTTCTTTACCTTACATCTTGTCTGCAACTTTTCTGGGGAGCTGCTCCCCCCCATCTCCCCCACTCCACTGTCTTTCCCCCTTCTCTCTCTCCCTCTCTCCCTCTCTCTTTCCAACTCTCTGCCTCTATTTCCATATCTTCTCACCTCCCTCTCATCTTCAGTCATTTCTCTTCCCCCACCCTCATTTTCCTTATATCTTTCTCTCTCACCCTCTTACTCTCTCCTCCTCCTCCCATCTCTCTCTATCTACTCGGTCATTTCTCTTCCCCTTTATTTTTCCTTTCTCTCTCTCTCTCTCTTGTCCTCTTACTCCCTCCTCCCCTTTTTCTGTCATTTTTCTTCCCCCCTCCCTCATTTTTTAGATGGTTCCAAGTTCAGTTCCACTGTATGGCACCTTGGGTCTTCTACTATAAGTCTCGGGTTGACCAAGGATTTGTGAGTGGGTTTGGTAGATGGAAACTGAAAGAAGCCTGTCATATATGCATAATGTCATGTGATGTGGTGTAGTGCTGTGTATGTGTGTTTTTGTTGGTGTCGCACGGCCTTGACATCGTGTGTGATTGTTGTAAACGAGTGTCACTGTCATATGAGTGGTGCCGTTCATGTCCAATGTTCTGCAAAAACATGTCTGGTCCCTGAGGAGGAAATATTACCTCGTTTGGAAACGGACAGGTTGCTGACAAGAAAGGTGCTGACAGCCTTAGAAAATCTGCCTCAATGAACTCTGTTCAACACATGCAAGTATAGAAAAGTGAACATTAAAGGATGATAACGATGGTGATGATGATGGCAAGGGTGGTGGTGGTGGTGGTGGTGGTGGTGGTGGTGGTGGTGGCAAGTGTGGTGGCGATGATAATGATGATGATGATGATGACAATGGTGAAGGTGGTAGTGGTGGTGGTGGTAACAATGGCAAAGGTGGTAGTGGTTGTGGTGGTGGTGATGATGATGATGATGGCAAGATTGGTGGTGGTGATGATGATGATGACGAAGGCAAAGGTGGTGGTGGTACATCTTTTCCAATATAACTCCTTCACACATGTTCTCTCTCTCTCTCTCTCTCTCTCTCTCTCGCTTCATTGTCTCAACAGACTAGATATTGATCTTATATAGATTAGTTACACTGCAGGTTCTCTGTTGGAATCCTGACCATATGGTCAACACATGTACGTACACACACACACAAGTGCACTGACACACTGAAAGTACATCAATACCTAAGTTTCACATAGATTATTTAATCCATATTGTGGTTTTCACTGAGATTATTAATCAATGCCATGGTTTAATATAAATTATTAAACTCGTAACATGGTTTCACATGTCTTACTTCAACTGATAATCCTCTATCTGTACTCTGTACTCTGTACTCTGTGTGTGTGTGGTTTAGTTGTTTCAGTCATTGGACTGCAGCCATGCAGGGGCCTGGGTATCCCCCCCCATCCTTGAAGGATTATCAGGATGTAAATAAACTAACACTGGTTATCAAGCTAGAAGGGGGCAAACACATATACACACAAATACACACACACACATGCACACACACACATGCACACACACACATGCACACACAAACACACACACAGCCATGAAAAGCCTATGTGCATGCACACTAAAACATCATGCACGTGCACACACACACACACACACATTTTTATCTACCACCTTCATTGACAAAGAATTGGTTGACCTGGAACCATAGCAGAAAGC
Organism: Octopus bimaculoides; assembly: GCF_046866305.1. Taxonomy (NCBI): domain Eukaryota; kingdom Metazoa; phylum Mollusca; class Cephalopoda; order Octopoda; family Octopodidae; genus Octopus; species Octopus bimaculoides. The sequence goes on along the minus strand of NC_142940.1, from coordinate 6,659,654 downwards.
ACTTGTCTACTGTGCCACGCAGTGGAACTGAACTTGAAACCATGTGGTTCTAAAGCAAACTTCTTAGCCACACATCCATGCTTTCCATGTCAGTATGGCTGATTAAACTATCACAACCTCATTTACATCTAATTGAGATTTATTACCCATCTAGACAGTTCAACATCCCATACTCTTTTTTACTTGTTTCAGTCATTTGACTGCGGCCATGCTGGAGCACCACCTTTAGTCGAGCAAATCGACCCCAGGACTTATTCTTTGTAAGCCTAAGTACTTATTATTTCGGTCTCTTTTGCCAAACCGCTAAGTTACGGGGACGTAAACACACCACCATCAGTTGTCAAGCGATGCTGGGGGGACAAACACACACACATATATCTATATATATACATATACATATATACGACGGGCTTCTTTCAGTTTCTGTCTACCAAATCCACTCACAAGGCTTTGGTTGGCCTGAGGCTATAGTAGAAGACACTTGCCCAAAGTGCCAAGCAGTGGGACTGAACCCGGAACCATGTAGTTGGTAAGCTACTTACCACAGAGCCACTCCTGCGCCCATGCAGAATGTTCTTATTTTTGGCATACAATAGTGCATGGCCAAGTGGTTTGGGTGTTGCTCTCACAACTGTAAGATTGTAGTTTCAATTCCCAGACCAAGCAGCACATTGTGTTCTTAAGCAAAACACTTCACTTAACATTGATCCAGTCCACTCAGCTGTAAATGCGGGACCAACTGGCATTCCGTTCACAGGGGAATGTTGGCCTGCTCACCTAGCGAGCAGAGTGGCATCATTTGAAAGCTACAGCAATGCAAGGAAGCGCATTGTGACTAGTGATGTATAATGTGATAGTCTGGCTGGTACAGTGATACAGTGACCAACAGCTGAATATATTTGTATTTGTGGGATTTTATATCTGTGTGTTTGTTTCAAAAGTTTGATGTAAATGTGTGTCTACTTGTTATAATGTTGTGTATGAATGCATTTGTTTGTGTGTTTGTTTATCTGTTGAAATGACAGCGGTTAACGTCTAAATTTATTAAAAATGGAAGAGAAGAGAAAAGTTTATTATTTTTTTTCCTTTATGGATTTTTAAAAATCAAGCTATTTTAGGTGAAACAAATAATCTAATTTATTGAACAGCTAATTATTCATTTATTTGCGAAAGAGGTCAGGTGATTACTAAATAAGGTGCAAAATATTAATTGAAGAGGGAAAGGTGACAGGGTGGAGGGGGGGGGGGGGGGGCATGCGTTCTGTTCTGATTTCATGCTACTATTTTTGGTATGTTGTCAGGTTATTTAAGGAGATGTTTTCACATGTGGGGGCATGAAGAAATTAATTCTGTGTGTTTATTCAGCATTTTAGTTGATATTTCAAGTTTGATAGCCTTTCTCATGTTCAGTTACTACAAGAAAGTATTTAATTAGATTTTAAGTTATAGCTTTATCTAAGAGTTGCTAATCAACTCTAAATTTCTTGTAGAACATGTCCTAAATTAAAAACTCAGTTCTGTAAAGGTTGAGCAGAAAATACCTTAAAAGGAGTTTGCTTATTCAAATGCTTATAGCGTCTTTGCTTGTGGTCAGATTATTATTTGAGTTGATACTATTATAGAAAGGACTTAGTTTTTTTTTTTTTATGTAAGTAATCATTGATATTAAAAGTAATGTTATGCATGTGTGATTGTTAATTACATAATGATAACTAAAAAAAAACAGGTACACTCAGTAAATATTTTGGTTATAAATGCAATTAGAAATAGACATGGAGAATCAAACCTCAAAAGTTGAAAAAAAAAAGTGCTCAACAAGCTTCACTATTAAGTCCTAAAGATACTTTCAAGTCCAGTGGGTTCTCAACTATTTCTAACCTGGTGGAGGTGGTGGTGGTGGTGGCGGTGGCGGCAGCGGTGGAGTTCATAACTTCCTTAAACCCTTTTGAGACCGCCCCTGTTTCTAAGATAAAATTTCACCGTTTTTAAAATGATTCACGGTAAATCTTTCCTTTAAAATTCCATGTTAAATTCATATTCCAAATTCAAGTTTAATAATGACAAAAAAATCATTTGAATAAAATTTCTTGTTATTTTACAAAATCAATCGAAACAAAAGCATATTTCAACAAGAATATGATAACGAAAGGGTTAAAACAAATACACAGAAGACTGTTTGAATTTGTACGTTTTCAGGTGTTATGAGACTGACAGATAGATCCAGTGCCATCTGGAATTGTGTCCCGTGCAAGAATATTTTCAAGAGTTAATAATCAAGAATATATTGTTGGTTTTCAGAAACCAGATATGTGTTGCTTATGCAGTATCAAGCCATCTTTTACAACAGTCTATCTATATAATTATATTGATAGTCAGTTCTTAAATTATATATTTTAAACTCCTCTGTAGGTAACATGAAATGATCTTACTTAAGCAGTAACATAAATTCACATCAGAACACTACATTTTTTCCTTCTTTTTTTCTCTCTTTCTTTCTTTTCCCTCGTCCAGTAATATTTTGTACCTTAATTAGTAATAACATTAGAGTGACCTCCCCTGTAAAGCAATTTTCTGGCCTCTTCGCAAATAAGTGAGTATATAGTAATTCGATAAATCGGATTATTTCTTCCCTCTAAAATAGCTCGTTTTCGAAAACTGCCAAACACGATGTCTTTTTTTTTTGTTTTTGTTTGTTTTCTGTTCTCTCATATTAATTGCCTTCGTTCTGTTTCAAAATACTCACACACACATGTATGCGCACGTTTCAAGACGCATCAAACTGTTTCAGGAGACGTACAGACATAGGAATCCTCTACAAATACATCAGGTAATGAAAGCTCACACCTAACCAATCAAATAAAGTACCACTAGGGACGACCCCAGAAGCAACGGTTTGCCTCAGTTCTTTGGAAAGAATCAATATACATAAGGAACAATAATAAGTGTGTGTGTGTTGGCCTACACACAAAATACACAAACACACACACACACACACACACACACACACACACACACTCACCAATAAGACTTTTAAGGTGATCTCCCACTTACTGATGGTACGCAAAACATGCCTGGTATATATTATAAAGTGGTTGGTGTTAGGAAGGACATCCGGCCACGAAAATTATGCTAAAGCAGACATTGCAGCAAGTGGAGGCACATGGCCTAATAGTTAGAGCAGCGGACTCGCGGTCGAGGGATCGCGGGTATGAATCTCAGGCCGGGTGATGTGTGTGTTTATGAGCGAAACATCTAAGCTCCATGTAGTTCTGGCAGAAAATAATGGTGAACTTCTGCTGACTCTTTTGCCGCAACTTTCTCTCACTTTTTCCCCCTGCATCTAGCAGCTCACCTGTGATGGACTGGCGTCCCGTCCAGGTGGGGAACCTATATGTCAATGAAACCGGGAAACTGGCCCTTATGAGCCAGCCATGGCTCAAGAAGGAACTTTTGTGTAAATTTTTATCCACCATTCCCATTACCCTAATTTCATTTACTAGACTTTTGTCCCAAGGTGCCACACTGCCAGTTTGAACCCGGGATTTCACAACTGTGAAGGAAACTTCTTGTCTGTACTTGTGTTGTTGTTGTTGTTTATTTTTTTGTAGCCCCTCGAGTTCTGATCAGACAGAGCCAGGGATCAAACTCCTTCCGTCTTTGACCATCTTGGCTTTCCCCTGTGTGCAAGGAACCAACCCGGATCCACAGTACCCAACTTACCCTTTTTCTACGATGATTTGAGGGATCTTGGACTCCTATTTCTTGCAAATTAAGTGACCATGTAGAAGCTCTACATGATAAGACAACACTTGTTTTGTTCTTGGTGTTGGTCATGATGGGGATTGTATTGTTGATGATGGTAGTGGTGGTGGTGGTGGTGGCGGTGACAGTGGTGGTGGTGGTGGTGGTGGTGGTGGTGGTGGCGGCTGTTGTTGTTTGTGTTATAGAATTTGTCTTGGAGGCATTCAATGTCTTCTAAATGAGATTTCTATATTTGTTCCAATTATCCCAACCTAAATGCCTCTTGTAATTGCTCCTATTGGTCAATTCTCTGTCTTCCATAACTAGCCTCTCTGATCTACGTGAGAGTGCGGGAGGGTGGCAGTCGAAGGAGAGGATGTTGTGGGCAGCTGGCCGGAGCGTGCGTGTGTGTGTGTGTGTATTGCTTTCTTTACACATCATCCTCTTTAGTACCTCTCTCTCTCTCTGTATATCTCCCTTTCACACACACACATTCCCAATCAAAGACAAATCCAAGGCACCAGTCGAAATGTTTTGTATAGTTTCCTTAATTAGCATACACACACACACACACACATACATGCATGCATGAACACACACACACACATACATACACACACACCTACGCCATACACACAGCATTCACTTACTTTCACACAAAAGCTGTCATTGCCACACACTTCACTCTTACACACACACACACACACACACACACACACACACACACACAATCTTCATACGAATGCACACGTACTATTGTTGCGAACACACACAATACCTTCACAAACACACACTGCCTTCATGAACACGCACACACACACACACACACACACATACATTACCTTCATAAACACACACATACAATACCTTCACACACACACACACACTGTTTCATATTGTTGATGATGATGGTGGTTACTGTCGCTGATGATGATGATATTTAATTCTGAGTCTGCCTTAATCAAGCACACCTATGATCACAGACGCTCCAACTGTGACCATCCTGTCTTTTTTATCACATGCACCTATTGTATCTAGATTTGTTGTTGTTCTTCTTATTATTATTACTATTATTATTATTATTATTATCATTATTATTATTATTATCATTATTATTATTATCATTATTATTATTATTATTATTATTATTATTATTATTATTATTACCATTTCTGTTGTTCTTACCACTTTTCCAGGTTCCGGTGACAAACATGAGTTCCAGGCAGAAACCAGGAAGTTGTTGGACATTGTGGCAAAATCCCTGTATTCACAGAAAGAGGTCAGTGATGGTCATCTACCCCCACCCCACCTCTGCCTCCCTCCCTCTCGCTTTCTCTCTCCTACTCTCTCTTTCCCTCCCTTTGCTCCCCCCCTCTCTCTCTCTCCCAATTACCACTTTCTTTTTCAATAGTCTGAATCCAAGAACAAGAAAACAGCACACACAACCCTGAGAAATTAGGGAGATGGAAACTATATAGAAGCTTCTAAGGGTGGATTTCTCATTTCGTTTCTTCCTTTAATCTCTATATTTCCTCGCAAACACAGCTTGGATAGGAATTAATTATCAGATAAGATTTCATGGGTGGATGCTTTTCCAGTCACCAACATTCATCTGTTTTTCTATTTGCAATTTTTTTTTTTTTTTTTTTGTTTCTCTGATCTCCAAAACCACAACCACCCCAGTACTTATTTGTTTATTTTACCATTTTTGTGCCTTTCTATTCCTTGAACTTTGTGGACTCCAACAAGAGCCACAATGGATCCAGTGGGATTAGATCTTCTATCATCCTTGTGTCCTCTTCCTACAAACCTGTTTTAAACCCCCTACACTGAGGTTTAACAATGCCTAACTCTGTAATTTGTTTTTTTTTCTTTGTGAGAAGGGGTCCCTTTGTAACCCACCCACCACCATTAATCTCTCTCTCTCTCTCTATCTCTCTCTCTCTCTCTCTCTCTCTCTCTCTCATTTTCTGCTTCTTTCATTCTCTCTCTCTCTTCCTCAGACTTTTTGTATCCCTTTTCTTCAGCTTGACTGTGTGGTAAGAATTTTGCTTCTCAACCACATGGTTCCAGGTTCAGTTTCACTACATAGCACCATGGGCAAGTGTTTTCTATTATACCCTTGGGCCAACCAAAGCCTTGTGAGTGAATCTGGTACATGGAAACTGAAAGAAGCCTGTCACATATATATTTATATATCATCATCATCATCATCATTTAACGTCCATTGTCCATGCTGGCATGGGTTGGACGGTTTGACTGGGCTGGCACTCTAGAGGGTTGCGCCAGGCTCCAGTCTGCTTTGGGATGGTTTTTCCACGGCTGGATGCCCTTCCTAACACCAACCACTCCAAGAGTGGTTGTTTTAACGTGCCACCAGCATGGGTGCCATTTGCATTAACAAGTGATGTAAAGTGCACTGCTAACACAGAAGAACACAGTATTGACTCATAAAAACATTTAATAGACTTAATTCTATATCATGTTTGCATAACAAGATACCGCATCCCTACAACTCGGTAATATAACTGAGTGCTTGTATGGTACCCACTAGGATAATTTTCTCCCTATCTACTCATCAGATGTGGGTGTGTGTATGTGTTTGTCACCCCCACCACTGCTTGACGACTGGTGTTGGTGTGTTTACATCCCCATGACTTAGTGGTTCGGCAAAAGAGACCAATAGAATAAGTACCGGGCTTTAAAAAAAATTAGCACTGAGGACAATTCGTTCAACTAAAACTCTCCAAGATGGTGCTCCAGCATGGCCGCAGTCTTACGATTGAAACAAGTGAAAAACAAGTTTTCTCTCTCTCTCTCTCTCTCCTCTATACTTTATTACATCTCTCTGTGTTTCCTTCTGCCTCTCTCTCTCTTTCTCCCTCCTTCCTCTCTCCTCTATCCAACCCCTGTCTGTCGTTACTCCCCCCACACACAAGCCCCTCCACCCCCACCACCACCCGCCTTTTTGCCTTCCTCTCCAACTTCTGCACCAATTATTAGAGAATCCTAATGTCTTCCTAACCATGTCTTCACCACAATCAATCACCACCATCACCACCACCACCATCATCATCATCATCATCATCTCCATCGCCACCATCATCAATCAACATAGTCATCATAGCCATTATCGTCAATCACTGCCTCCTCCACCACCACCGCCACCTCCATCATCATCATCATCATCATCATCATCAAAGACACTACTAGTTTTTCTGAAACCAACAGAAGGCATGCTTCATGCATCAGTGATTACAGCCATTAAAGTAGCCAGTTAGGTTCCATTCTGTTGCTCTCCTTCCCTTCCCTTCCCTTCCCTTCCCCTCCCCCGCCAACCCCTGCTCTCTTGCTCTCCTCACCTCCCTCTCTCTCTCTCTCTCTCTATTTCTCTCTCTCTCCCCCCTCTCCCTCCTCCCTGCCTTCCATATCTGCATCACATCTATAGTTTCTCCACCTCACTTTCTTGTGCTGACATCACCACCATTAACAACCATGACCACCACCACCGGCGGGGGGAGGGGGAGAACCATCATCCTCATCACCACTACTACCACCACCACCATCATGACAACTACAGCCACCATCACCACTGCTTCCTCCACAGTTACCATAACAAACAACACCACCACCACCACCACTACCTTTACTATTGCTACAACCAACAACACCACGCCATCACCACCACCACTACCTCCACTTTCCCACTTTCCCACTTGCCAATCTCCCCCCACCCCCACGCCTGCTGTCCACCCCACCCCGGGCCCACCTACCTACCCACACAGCCATTCCACCAAGCTTCAACTTGCTTTATAGATGTGTGAAGTTTAATTACCCAACTGTCAGATGTGAAGAAACATTTCTCTGAAAAGGCAATTCCAGGTTTTGGCAGTGCTGGATCTGTTCTTCCCCCCCTTTTTCTCCCCCTCCTTCTTTTCCTCCACCTTCTTTCCCCTACCCCTTCCTTTGTCCAAAACCTACCCTAACCCTTTTT
>NC_142940.1:6616919-6646919 GCF_046866305.1 Octopus bimaculoides | reverse complement strand
ACTTTATTAATATCTGTAGAAACATGAACCCCATATGCTGTATCTTTCAATTCCCAGCAGCATGTTTTGTCCTTGAGCAAGACACTTTATTTCATGTTATTCCAGTCCACTCAGCTGGTAAAAATGAGCAGTACCTGTAATACAAAAGGGGCCAACCTTGTCACACTCCATACCATGTTGAATCTCCCTGAGAACTACATTAAGAGTATGCATGTCTGTGGAGTACTCAGCCACTTGGATGTTAATTTCACGAGCAGGCTGTTCCATTGATCGGATCAACTGGAACCCCCGTTGTTGCAAATGACGGAATGCCAGTATTTAAGGTACATCTTCATTTGTCTGGTCACAGAGAGTGCTCTATATCTTATCACCATCATCATCATCATCATCATCATCATTTTAATGTCTACTTTTCCAAGCTTGCATGGGTCAAAGGGTAAAAAAGTAAAGGTCAAATTACCTTCTCGAGTCATAGCAACTAATAAGGACCAGTTTCCATGGCGGAGATATTCCGCACCTGGATGGGATGCAAGTCCCTCACAGGGTTACTCATTTTTGCCAGCTGAGTGGACGGGAGCAATGTGAAATGAAGTGTTTTGCTCAAGAACACAAAATACTTTGCTTGGAAACAGAATTGGTGAGAGAAAGGATATTTAGCCACAGAAAATCTGTCTTCATGAACTGTATCAGATCCATGGAAGCATGGTAAAGTGGACATTAAAATGATGAAGATAATGATGTGAATATATATGTACACACACGCATCGTACGTATGTAATACAATTTCTGGAGTTTCTCTATCTCAATAGCGTATTTAAAGTTGTTTGTTCTGGCCTGTGTCTTTTACAGGTATTCATCCGAGAGTTAATCTCCAATGCCAGTGATGCTCTGGAGAAGTTGCGCTACCACCAATTGTCCACCGACACCATCCAGGACAAAGAACTGCCCCTCGAGATCCACATTGCTGTTAATGAAACTGATAGAACATTTACCATTCAGGTAAGTGCTGACATTTGGAGGATTGGCCCCCTTTTTTTTTTGTTTCTTTTGTGTTTTTATTTCATGCTTTTCCCTGTACCAGCATTAGCATTTTAAAATTATCTGCTCACACAATATATGTGTTTATATATACACACTTGTGGCTGCACACATTCATATATATATATGCATATATACATACACAGACAGACCATCACCTAAAAATTAAAATAATGTTGTTAGTAGTATATATATACATATATATATATATATAAATTTAGTAAATGGAGTAAAAAACATATGTTAACTGCATACTTTTATTTCCAACATATGTTTCGAAGATTACAAATTATATATGTATATATATATATACATATATACTGAGGTGATAAATTGAATATTAATTTCAATTTAAAACCAGTGGTCTAGCATATAAAAATCTGATAATTCAGAAAAATTATATTACATGTGTATAAGAAGGGATGACCACTAGGTGGACATCCAATATGCTTTGTGGTTCGGTCGTTGATGACCTCTTTCTAGCATATTGGATGTCCACCTAGTGGTCATCCCTTCTTATGCGCATATATATATATATATATATATATATATGTATGTATGTATGTATGGCTTATTATTTACCTTTACGTCGGTTCTTCCGTGGTGTTGTTTTTTGCATTTATAATAAAATAAATATATACAAATTATAAAAATAATTTTTTAAAAATATACAGAACGATACTTTTTCGACTTCGTGGATTTTCAGCTATCGCAGGGCGTTTCGGAACTTGACACCCATGATACTCGAGGGTTTACTGTGTATATATATATATATATATATATATATATATATATATATATATATATATATATATGCACACAAACACGCACATCTATATATACATATATCTGTATATATGAATTAAAGAGAATTATAGACTTAACTATGTATGTATGTCTAAATGTTGATGAAATTGTGTGTGTGTGTATATATATATATATATATATATATATATATGCACACAAACACGCACATCTATATATACATATATCTGTATATATGAATTAAAGAGAATTATAGACTTAACTATGTATGTATGTCTAAATGTTGATGGAATTGTGTGTGTGTGTATATATATATATATATATATATATATATATGCACACAAACACGCACATCTATATATACATATATCTGTATATATGAATTAAAGAGAATTATAGACTTAACTATGTATGTATGTCTAAATGTTGATGGAATTGTGTGTGTGTATATATATATATATATATATATATATATTATAAACATATACATACGCACATATATACACACTTCCACACGCGCACACACATATGCGTGTGTTGGTCAGCATGTGACAACTTGTTAATGGCTCTTACATAGGTTTGGCATCAGATTTCCGTCGATGTCGTTAACCCTATATGATGAATAGCTGTTCATAAATGCTAGGCTTTTATTTCAACCATTGTCCAATCGCTTCTTTTAAAATATCCTCCATAGTCGCCACGTGCGCCACATAACTATTGCTTCTATTCACGCGCGCGCGCGCGCAGCAATCCATGAGATGTGTGTGTGTGCTTTCTGTATAAACTCTATTTGACAATCATGAGTTATTGCCCTTGGTTAGTTGTAGTCGTAGTCATGGTGAAGCATTAATTCCCGATCGATTTTGCTTCAGCCATCATTAGACTGCGGCCATTCTGGGGCACCGCCTTGAAGGGTTTTTAGTCGAACAAATCGACCCCAGTATTTACTTGTTTTTTAAGTCAGGGACTTATTCTATCGGTTTCCTTTTGCCAAACCACTAAGTTACAAGTCATATTTATATATATTTACGTGTAAGTGCGTATGGCCACAGCATGGCCACAGTCTTGGGGCTGAAACGTATAAAAGAATGCATGTGTAGGCGCAGGCGTGGCTTTGAGGTAAGATGCTTGCTTACCAAGCACATGGTTCCAGGTTCAGTCCCACTGCGTAGCACCATGGGCAACTGTCTTCTACTATAGCCTCGGGCCAACCAAAGCCTTGTGAGTGGATTTTGTTGACGGAAACTGAAAGAAGCCCGTCATATATATGTGTGTGTTTGTGTTTGTACATTATTTACATTCGACGGATATTTGTCCTCATCTTGTTTGTTGTTAACACAACATTTCAGCTGATATACCCTCCAGCCTTCATCAGGTGTCTTGGGGAAATTTCGAACCTGGGTTCTCATTCCTAAGGTATTTTTCGATGTTATTATTATTATTATTATTCGAAAAGCGCCTCCTCCTTTGGGAGTTCTACTTATTTATTTATCTATTTATTTATAATATCTTTCTCCGTTTTCTTCCTCTGTTTAGACAAACTTTCCTACCATTTCGGACAAAACCTTTTGTAACCTTCGTCCTGTCTTTGTCCTTACATGTTTTTAATTGATATTAGCCCTTGTGGCCAATAAAACGAATTAATTATCATTATTATTATTATTATTATTATTATTATTATTATTATTATTATTATTCAGGGCATATAGCGTATTGGTTAAGAGCGTGGGCTACTAACCCCAAGATTCCAAGTTCGATTCCAGGCAGTAACCTGAATAATAATAATAATAATAATGATGATAATAATAACATCGAAAAATACCTTAGGAATGAGAACCCAGGTTCAAAATTTCCCCAAGACACCTGATGAAGGCTGGAGGGTATATCAGCCGAAACGTTGTGTTAACAACAAACAAGATGAGGACAAATATCCATCAAATGTATACAATGTACATAATTCCTCTTCTCTTAAATATAGAACCATATTATGTGTGTGTGTGTGTGTGCTTGCGCATGCACACACATACATACACACACACACACACACACACACACACATTCACACACACACATTCACACATATATATGTTTATAAATAGATACGTGTGTATGTGTACATATAAATAAATAATGTTTTCATTTCAGGATACCGGAATAGGAATGAATAAGGATGAGATCATTGAAAATCTAGGAACTATTGCCAGATCTGGTTCCACTGTAAGTACCAATATCATTTTATGACAAAAAAGTGGGCATTAGCACACGTGGGAATATATGTTCTGATATTAGATTATTTTCTAGAGTCAGTTTATGATGGAAGCTTATAATTATATTTACCAAAGTTTCACTTGTCAGTGTTTCTTAACTTTCACAGAATATGCATATAATTACATATATAATTTAGATATTTGTGTTTTGGTGCGTCTTTGACAGGAGTTCCTGAAACAAATGCAAGAACAGCCGGGCAGTGAAATTGGCAGCAGCATTATCGGTCAGTTTGGTGTTGGCTTCTACTCTACCTTCATGGTGGGCAACAATGTCGAGGTGTACACCCAGTCCTACGTACCCGGAACGCCAGCCTACAAGTGGTCATCTGATGGGTAAGACTCTCTGGGTAGCATGCTACATTGAATTGCTGAGGGATTCATGTCTGGCCAAATAAAATATGAACGTGTGTGTGTGTGTGTATCCTTGTTTTGATATCGTGTGATAGTTGTAAACGAGTATCACTGTTATACAAGCATTGTCGCTCATTTCCAATATTCTGTGAAAACATGTCTAACCGGGGGCGGGGGGAATATTACCTTGCTAAGAAACAGGTGAGGATTGGGGACAGCAAGACCATCCAGCTGTAGAATATCTGCTCCGATAATCTTAGATCCATGCAAACATGGTGCGGGGGCGAAAAAACAGACGTTAAAATGATGATGGTGGTGAAGAGGGGGATGGGGAGGAAGACAATTTTAATTCTTATTTCTGGCAAGCTGGTACTTCGTTTACCTTCTATTATAATTATTTATTAATTATAGAATTTTATTGATTAGCCATATAATGGCATTATTGCTTGCTGGCCACTAATATTATTATTCTTCTTATTATTAATTATTTATATATTTACTTTAATAATAATGGTGATGACGACAATGACAACGATCCTTTCTACTGGAAGGCAACACCTCAAATTTTGGTGGAAGCGATTAAGTCAATTACATCGAACTCCAAGTACACACCTGGTACTTAATTTACTGACCTCGAAAGGATGAAGGGCAAAGTCGACCTTGGTGGAATTTGAACTCAAAACGTGAAGACAGGATCGATTAAATAAGTACCAGTTACGCACTGAGGTGATGTAATCGACTTAATCGCCTTGTCTGTCCTTGTTTAGCCCCCTTGTGGGCAATAAAGAAATATATATATATATATATGTACGTTTGTCTGTGTGTGTGTGTGTATATGTATGTATATAAATATATATATGTGTTAGTGTGTATAGATATGTATGTGTATATATATATATATATATATATATGTATGTATAGTGTGATGCTGGTAGATGCAGTTGTGATGCAAGTAGAAGCGGGATTTGGTTAATAATTATTAATTTCGGTGTCGCCCTATTCTCATGGAATGATGGATGGTCTTTGTGTCTTTCTTGAAGATTGATTCCGCTTGTGTAATGAGCAAGACATCAGACAACAGTGCCATTGTTTAGCACAGCATGAATAATGTCCAAATATTGCTGGGAAATCTGTTCTGTGAATCCATTCACTGACCACGCTTTATGTACCGATATCTGACACAAAACACCTATTAGCATGATCTCTCTCTCTCTCTCTCTCTGACGCCCAATTTGCTCTGTCCTTCTCTCTCTATCTCTCTCTTTCTCTCTCTCTCTCTCTCTCTCTATCTCTCTCTTTCTCTCTCTTTCTCTCTCTCTCTCTCTCTCTCTCTCTCTCTCTTTCTCTCTCTCTCTCTCTCTCTCTTTCTCTCTCTCTCTCTCTCTCTCTCAAGGGGTAGATAAGAAGATGCGTTACCTTACTAAATGCTCCCCCCCCATCCCTGCATCTTGTCAATATAAAATAGGCGAAGATCAATGCATGAAGAATCAATCAAATCTTATGCAACACTCCATAGAACAAATGGATTAATTGATTCCTTCTTATGTACAGATCTATTTCTCTCTCTCAGTCTCTCTCTAAATATATATGTGTGTGTATATATACGTATATATGTGTGTGTGTGTATATATATATATATATAATAGAAATATGTTACAAAAACAAAATAGAAACTACACGCGGAAATGTAAGGGGAACGTAAGAAGAAAAATAAGCGAAAATGCACATTGGAAAATCAAAAGAAGTAAAGGCTTTTTATGAAAAGTAAGGATAGATATATACAATTAGATGAACTGAGGTAAGAATAAAGGTAATAAAAGTTATTATTGTGTATATATTTATATATATATATACATATATGAGCATAGATGTATGCATATGTATTGTTAAAAAAGAGATGATAACCCTTTATTGAAATAATCACACACACACATTCTCCCTCTTTAATAGATACGAGCACTACACACGTAAGGTAAATAACATTACACACACACACACATGCATATACGCACCACACACACACACACACTACACAAGCACACACAGACACACACACACACACACACTACACATGCACACACACTATATATGCTCGCACACACTACACCTGCACATACACACTACGTATGTGCATACACACACACTACACATGCACACACACACACACATTACACATGCTCACACACAATACACACTACACCTGCACACACACACAACACATGCTCACACACAATACACACTACACCTGCACACACAACACATGCTCACACACAATACACACTACACCTGCACACACACACAACACATGCTCATACACAATACACATGCACACATACTACACACATACACACACACACTACGCATGCACACACAGATTACACACCACACGCACATACATATGGTTATAGATGTTCTTTCATATCAAAATTAATTGTTGACTCACTGAACAAAAACATAAGTGTGTATGTGTGTGCATATGTTTAATTCTATACGCTTGTGTGTGCATGTGTGTATATACTTGTGTGTGTGTGTGTCTACATATCTATGTGTGACTATTCGTGCACGTGTGTACATGGCGACACGTTCATCTTTTCTGCTTCTTCTTCGTCACTGCACAGCTCCGGAACTTATGACATCACCGAAGCCGAAAACGTCCAACGAGGAACCAAAATCATTGTCCATCTGAAAGGAGACAGCTACGACTTTGCACGCGAGGAAGTCATTCAAGGTAAGACCAGGCGCCAACAACAGAGGGCAGCATTGGTAACGGGGGGGGGGGAGCCGAGGATTATTATGTTTTTTCTTGGTGTGTGGGGTGGGGGAATGGCGACGTGTGTAGGTCGTAGAGTGTGGGGGCAGAGAAGGGCTGTTGTCTCATCAAGTGGCATTGTGTCTGGAATGACTATGGTTTGGTTGGCTAGTCGACACTTTGGTACCGGCGCTAGTGAATCCTGTCTTCTTCCTATCTCAAAGAGTGTCTTCCTTCCTCACCGTTATTTTTGTTTCTTTTTTTAATGTCTCGCATCCACACGTCGGCATCCTGGTTGCTGAAAGAGAGAGAGAGAGAGAACGTGCAAATTAGTGAGTGTGTGTGTGTATCTGCAAATATGTATATGGTCTTTGATTGCAAGTATGTGTGTGTCTGCATGTATGTGTGTGTCTTTGTTTGCAAGTGTGTGTGTGTGTGCGTGTGTGATTGCATCACTACTGTATGTTCATGTATAGTTTTTTTCTTGTTTTTTTTTCTCTTTATTATTTTTTTTCTGCTCTACGTTTGTTTTTTTATTTGAGTTTTCCCTAATTGTTCTGACCCAAATTTGTTTCTTCCTTGTTCTTGTCTTCCTTTCTCTCTCTCTCTCTCTCTCTCTCTCTCTCTCTCATGTCAAATACAGCCTAGGTCATTGTGCAATTGTGACAAAACTGCGCTTACCATCGCAATCGTCATCACCATCATCATCATCATCAACATCACCATCATCATCATCATCATCATCGGCCTCATCATCACAATCATCATCATCATCATCGACATCAACATTCTCCTCATGAGCAACACCATTGTTGTCATCATTATCGTTGTCATTTTTGTCATCATCACCGTCATCATCACCATCATCATTTTCGTCATCATCATCACTTTAACGTCCACTTTCCCATGCTTGCATGGGGTCAGACTGAGTTTACTGAGGTACAATTTTCTATGGCTGCTGGCCCCTTTCCGTCACAAACCCTTGCTTGTTTCTAAGCAAACTGGTATTTCCCCCATGGCCAGACATGTTCCTACAGAATGTTTGGAAGCAAACGACGCTGCTTGTATGACGGTGACACTCATCTACGACAACGATCATTGCCTTGTCAGGATAACACACACACTCACACACACACACACACACATATATACGTATATGGTACACGGATGAGATGCCAAATGCTCTTTTGCCGAAGCCAAGAAGCCAAACAGGCAAGATGCTGAAAAGACATGAAAATTACAGTTTAAGCTCGTTAAATCTTAAGTGCCAAATTGAAGAATTGGTCATTAAACTATGTAGATAGGGATGTCTTTCTTTTTATTGCATCCATTCAGCTTCTTGTCCTTTGGCAAAAGTGCATCCTGCATCCTGTCTGTGCTCGACATATGTATATAGGTGCAGGAGTGGCTGTGCGGTAAGAAGCTTGCTTCCCAACCACTTGGTTCTGGGTTCAGTCCCATTGCATGGCACATTGGCCAAGTGTCCTTCTATGGCCTTGGGCCGACCAAAGCCTTGTAGGTGGATCTGGTAGACGGAAACTGAAAGTAGCCTGTCGCATTTGTGCGTGTGTTGTCCCCTCCCCCCACTATGGCTTGGCAACCGATGGTGGTGTGTTCATGTCTCCGTAACTTAGCAGTTTGGCAATAAGTGCTGGGCTTTCAAAGAATAAGTCCTGAGGTCGATTTCTTCAACTAAAACCCTTTAACGCGATGCTCCAGCATGGTCACAATCACATGCCTAAAACATGTAAAAGAATAAAGGAACACACACACACACACACACACTCACATATATATATACACTTATTGATGTTTAAATTTTTCCTTTATGGTATCACATTGCACCTGGCTGTTTACATGTATATATATACGCATACGCACGCGTATAATTTGCTATTCTGTTGTAGGTCATATTAACAAAAAAAAACAAAAAAAAAATGTACTCCATCCAGTGAAAGATAAATATTTAAATCTTCCGAATTATCGCGTTTCCATGGTGTGAAGGTATTAGTAACCCTTCTTTAAATATACTGTGTATATTAAATGATATACGTGTATATATCGGTGTGTGTTTGTGTTTATCAATTGCTTGATGACTGCTTTTGGGTTGTTTATACCTCTGTAACGTAACGATCCAGCAAAAGATGTTGGTGGAGTTAAGTTACGACAATTGTAGAGAAAATAAGCCAAAAATAAGTAACGGGACGGATTTCTTTGACTGAACCCGTCAAGGAGGTGCCCCAGCACGGCCGCAGTCCAATAACAAAGAAATAACTGATGAAAAATAATGTATCCTATCTCCGATTTATTTTTCGCTGACGATGGAGCGGGGTTTATATTTGAATCGCCATCCAGCTGTAAATTATAAGAAGGAAAGATGAAATTGCGAAAGAGAAAGAAAGAAGCCGGCCGTCTCTATTTCGCTGGCTCTAAAGAATTTAGGTACCGCTTTGATTTAAGACTGGACATTGACTTATCACTCATCACTCATGATTCGGCTTAAATTTATCTGTTCGTTATTTATTCATTCATTCATATTTCCGAAACACCAAAAGAACGGCAGGAAATTTGTCTTCGCTGAAATGGGGAGGGGGGGGTCTGTTTTCAAGGGACGTAACTCTTCTTAGAAGCTACCTGCTTGGCAATTCGCGCAGTTACCTCCCTTAGAGCAGAGGAGGCTGTCTGTTTCGAAAAGCTTTTCTCGGAAACAATTTTAGTTTATTTTCACCTACCAATATTTTCATCTAAATTTCAGCTGTTTTAATTTATGTTTTGTTTCTTTCTTTCCTCAGCTATTGTTAAAAAATACAGCAATTTTGTGGGAGTCCCAATATATCTGAATGGTAAAAGAGCCAACATGATCCAGGTAACTTACCATTTTGTATTCTTTTCTTGCCCCACCCCCTCAAATATTTGCAATGTTATCTATGCATAAAGAACATAAAAGATAGAAATATGGAACTAATTTTTCTATAAATAATACAATCTCATAGAAATTATATCTGATAGGTACAGGCTTGGCTGTATAAGTTAGAAGTTTGCTTCCCAACCACATGGTTCTAGGTTCAGTTTTATTGCACAGCATTTGGGGCAGTTGTGTCTTCTGCTGTAGCCCTGAGCTAACGAAGGCCTTGTGAATAGATTTGGTTGCCGGAAACTAAAAGAAGCCTGTCGTATGTGTATGTGTGAGTGTGTGCGTTTGTGTTTCCTTGCTTTTACTGAAGGATATTTTCATTTGTGTATGTATGTATGGACATTTATATATATGAACATGTACACACATGCACACACATGCATGTGTGTTTGCTTGCATGTGTTTATATGTATGTGTGTGTGTGTGTGTGTGTGCATATGTAGATATGTGTATATTCTCTGTCGTACAGCATAACAGCTAACAAGGGAGTCCCTGGATGGTCATTCTGCTCGCTAGATATAGCAGCCAAATGTTCCTCAAACCACATGTTACTGTGTTAAGAAATGAAGAACACATTGGAGATAATTTAGTCTTGTAAATGAAAGAAGACAGAATGGTCTCAGGACTGATTCTGGAGCTAATCAGCCACAACAACAATAACAACAACAATTCTTACCTGTTTACCATATCTAACCATGATTACACACACCACCAAGCTTAATTTTAGCCACCGTAATGCTTTCATCTCCCGTCTGTTGTCTTCTCTGTCCCTTTCAGGCTCTCTGGTTGATGGACAATAAAGACATCACAGCAGACATGCATGAAGAGTTCTACCGATTCATCAGTGGCACCTTCGATAAACCACGCTTCAACTTCCTCTACAAGACTGATGCTCCCGTCAATATCCGTGCCCTCTTCTATGTTCCAGAATACAAACCAAGTATGTACTGGCCGGTTACATAACACTTCCTCTCTCTCTCCCTCTCTCTCTCTCTCTCTCTCTCCTCTCCCCCTCTGTATCTTTCTTTCTCCTCTTCCGTCTCACTTCCTCTCTCTTTTTCTATCTCTCCTGTTTCTCTTTTTCTCTCTCCCTCTCTCTTCCTCTCTATCTTCCTCCTCCTCCTTCTCTCTCTCTTTCTGCTTCTCTCTCTCCCCTCCTTTCCTCTCTCTTTCTCTCCCTTCCTCTCTATCTTTCTCCCTCTCTCCTCTCTTTCTCTCTCTCCCTCTATATCTCTCTCTTTCTCCCCTCCTTTTCTCTCTCTTTCTCTCTCCATCCTTCTCCCTTGTCTCTCTTTTTCTCTCTCCTCTCTTTCTCTCCCTCCCCCTCTCTCTGTCCTTACTTGTTTCCATGGTAATCTAACAGTTTTCGTTTTTTCTTCCATGTTTTTCCTCCACCTTTGACCACTGGTCATCGTCCTTGCAGCATTATTTGACATGAGCCGAGAGACCGATGTCAGTCTGACACTCTACAGCCGTAAAGTGATGGTCATGCCAAAGGCCAACTACATCCTGCCCAAGTGGCTCCGCTTCGTGAAAGGTCAGTCGAAATTTATGTCACCCCCCATGGTGTATTACTTTGTGTGTGTGTGTGTTTGTTGCTCCTTTGACCCCTTCTTCACTTCTTTTTTCTCCTTCAAATACATTAATCTATTTTATATTCACAAATTCTCTACCAACTCGTTACTTCACAGGTGTGGTCGACAGTGAGGACATTCCTCTGAACTTAAGTCGAGAACTTCTCCAGGACAGTGCCCTGATCAGGTAAGACTCCCCCTTTCTTTTCTTTTCTGTTTTTTGTCGTTTTCTTTTTTGTGTTATTGTTTTGATAAATTGATAGCTCTCAGAGTGGCTGGCATCAGGAAGGGCACCCAGCTGTAGAAACTTTGCCAGATCAGATTGGAGCCTGGTGCAGCCTCCTGGCTTGCCTGACCTCAGTCAAACCATCCAACCCATGCCAGCATGGAAAGCGGATGTTAAACGACGACGACGACGATATGAAATACACTTCCTGCATGGAACATGTATGTTAAATGATAATGATGACTAAACAGATCCACTGATATGAGTCAAACGATATTTATCTCATTAAGATAAACAGAAAGGCCAGAAGCTCTATAGTGCAACCAGTAAAGTGGTTACCTGGCAACCAATAGATACTTATTTAGGGACCATTATCTGCTGATTCAGTTTACTTCTGATTAAAGGGTTACATGAAATACACCTACTTCCTTGCCCAACACATTTATATTGTCTGGCATGTGCTGCATCCACCATTTGTTGGTGATTCTTTACTCCTGGTGGATGGTCACTTCTGCACCATTCAGGTGACAACCCTCTAACCCTTGGTGAGGGTTTTACGATTTTGGAGTGCAAATCCTAGCACAACCTCTTTTATAAAACATGGAGGAAATGTTGGGTCTATTCTTTGACATGCTTGTCCCCACACAGCACAAGAGCAACATGAAATTAAGTGTTTTGCTCAAGGGCACAACATGCTGCCCTGTTCAGGAATTGAACCAATGATCTGGTGATCGTGAATGCAGCATCCTAACCCCTTGGCTTTCACATATATTAAAGCAGATTTTCTATTGTTGTAACCCACACCTGTTTCCAAGCCAGTGTTTCTGCATGGCTGAACATGTTTTCACAGAAGGTTTGAAATGAAGGACACCACTTGTATAACAGTGGCACTCGTTTACGACTATCACACAATGTCAAAGCAAGGAGACACAAACATACACTCACACATACACACACATACAAAAACACATTTACACAACTGGCTATTTTTCATTTCCCACCTTCCAAATTCACTCACAAGGCTTTCGTGAACCCAAAGTCGTAGTAAAAGACACTTGTCCTAGGTGCCACACATTGGGACTGAACCTAGAACCATATGGTTAGGAAGCAAACTTCTCATCCACAAAGCCATGCTTGCACCTACAGTCGTTCCTGTGTCTAATTCTGTTGCTAATTTGTTCCAATTCAACCTTCTTTCCAGGAAGCTGCGTACTGTCCTCACCAACCGAATTCTGAAATTCTTCATTGAGAAATCCAAGAAAGATGTTGAAACTTACATGCGTTTCTACGAAGACTACGGACTGTTCTTCCGTGAAGGAATTGTCACAACGACCGAACAAGAACAAAGAGTAAGACAGATATTAGCTTTGGTATTTTTAAGGTTTTGGAGTCTGTAGTTTATTTTGATGTAGATTGGGAGGGGGATTCATTTTTTAGAAATAAATTCTACAAATATTTCTGCATGCTTAACCCTTTCGTTACTGTATTTATTTTGAGATGCTCTGTCAGGTTTCTTTCAATTACTTTAAATATAACAAAGAATTTAGTAAAATAACTTAGTTATCATTCAGCTAGTAATTAGGAACATTAATTGTATCAGTTGCTGCATTGGCTTTCACTCAGCGCATGTCCCTGCTCGAATTTGCCGTGCCTTATCTTGAATTTCTCATGGAGGGGGAGTAGTTTCAGTTTACAAATATTTCAAGTAACAAGAAAGAGCCTTCACGAATAAATTAAATTTGTAAACCAAAGATCCACTACACACACACACACACATATACACACATCCATATTATTTACCATTCACTTTTCCATGTTAGCATGGGTGAGTTGGAATTCAGTGAGGCAAATCTTCTATGGCCAAATGCCTTTCCTGTTTCTAAGCACAGTAGTATTTTCCCCATGGCCAAACGTGTTTTTCAAAGAAGATTGAAAATGAAGAAGAAAATATTTGATGTTGCTTTACATTCATCAGATTATGTGAAGACAAAGACACACACACACACACACACCCATGTATGTATGTATCAATCTTCATTATGTTCCTTATTTCTTTATTGCCCACAAGGGGACAAACAAAGACGGACAAAGGAATTAAGTCGATTACATCGACCCAGTATGCAACTGGTACTTAATTTATTGACCCCGAAAGGATGAAAGGCAAAGTCGACCTTGGCGGAATTTGAACTCAGAACGTCACGGCAGATGAAATACTGCTAAGCATTTCGCCCGGCGGGGTAATGTTTCTGCCAGCTCGCCGACTTAATTATAATCTTCGCTATGTTCCTGATCATGTTTTCTTCATGGACTCTTTCTATAGGAAGAAATTGCAAAGCTGTTGCGTTTTGAGTCTTCGAAATGCGCTGCCGGAGATAAAGTCAGTCTGGATGAATACGCAAGTCGAATGAAAGCTGGTTCCCGGAATATATATTACTTGTCAGCCCCCAGGTAAGTCTTTGTATATGTTCTATTTAAGAGGATATTGTTTAGCAATGGTACTGGTGCCCCCTAAAAAGCAATGGTGCCGGTGCCATGTAAAAAGCACCCAGTACACTTTGTAAGGTGGTTGGCAAAAGAAAGACATCCAGCTGTAGAAACCATGCCAAAACAGGCTGTGGTACCTGGTGTGGCTTCTGGCCTTACCAGCAACTGTCAAATTGTCCAGGTTGGGAAACAGATGTTAAACGATGATAATATTCATTTCCCGGCTGTTTTTCCTAGCTGGCATGGGTTGGAGAGGGGAAGTTTATCTTTTTACACCTGGATGCTCTTCCTGTCACTGACACTGTGTTTTCAAGTAAGGAATATTTTTGTTATTCTGCAGGTCTAGAAAGATAAATTTGATCAGAAGATTAATTAAGAGAAATTGTTTAATTAAACACCTACTGATGTACTTGCATTTTTATTTACGTCAATGTCTTGTGTTTGTCTTCTAGCCGAGAATTGGCCATGACCTCCCCTTACTTTGAAGCTCTTCAAAAGAAAGACACAGAAGTTCTCTTCCTCTACGAACCCTACGATGAACTGGTCCTCATGAACCTCGGCCAGTTTGACCGCAAGAACCTGAAGTCTGTTGAAAACGAGATCCAGGATGACAAGGAAGACACGGACGCTGTAGACGAAAGCGGTAGGCTTAATTTCTGGAAGCATTCGGAATATGGTTGACTGAAGAATTTGATGATATGATTTGAGTGGACCCTAAATTTTACAAACAAAACAAAACAGGTTATTCACCAGACCTGGGTTTAAATAACAGTGTATGTGTGTGTGTGTGTGTGTGTGGAGGCGCAATGACCCAGTGGTAAGGGCAGCAAACTCGCAGTCGTAGGATCACGGTTTCAATTCCCAGACCAGGCGTTGTGAGTGTTTATTGAGCGAAAACACCTAAAGCTCCACGAGGCTCCGGCAGGGGGTGGTGGCGAACCCTGCTGTACTCTTTAACCACAACTTTCTCTCACTTTATCTTCCTGTTTCTGTTGTACCTGTATTACAAAGGGCCAGCCTTGTCCCGTTGATCAGATTAACTGGAACCCTTGTTGTCGTAACTGACGGAGTGCCAACATGTGTGTGATGTTGAGAGAAAGAAGTCATTAGACACCTCTTATTTAATTGATTTGTAAATT
The DNA here is from genome assembly GCF_046866305.1 of Octopus bimaculoides. Taxonomy (NCBI): domain Eukaryota; kingdom Metazoa; phylum Mollusca; class Cephalopoda; order Octopoda; family Octopodidae; genus Octopus; species Octopus bimaculoides. The sequence continues at coordinate 6,631,412 of NC_142940.1, read as the reverse complement.
TATGTAAGTTAAGGACAAGGTGTTTCATACATTGCATTTATAAAAATTACTCTCTCTCTCCCCCTCTCCCCTCTCTCCATCTTATTCTCATTATTATCTCTATCACATTTGACTTTCTTCAGACCTATTACTGTGTTTGTGTGTGTGGGTGTGTACTAGCCTTGAAGCCACTCTTCAGGTGGCATTCAAACTAACTCCTGCAGAGAGCACCTTTCAGGTCTTCAGCCCCACTATGCCTTCAGCATAAACTCCATGTTGATGTTGATCATTATGATGCTGCTTATGGTGATGGCAGTAAAACGATTATACTTTAGTAGTGATAAAAGAAAAAAAAAAGTTATTTTTTTTACTTGTTTTTTTGTTGTCGTTGATCACAGATAGCAGCAGTCTGCGACAAGAGGAAGCAACAGATTTGGTTACCTGGATCAAAGCAACCTTAACGAATAAAGTGAACAATGTCAAGGTGAGTCTAACACATGTTTCTATGTTGTGAAGATGCTTTTCGGTCATGGTAGGCCATGGGATTGCACCTAGAAAGTTCCCCTCCAAGGCACAAGTCCAGGCAAGGTTGTTTGTGGAAGTCCACCAGTTGCCCATGCAAACCAGTCTCCTCTCTCCATGCCACAGATGTTATTCAAGGGAAAGGCAAAGGGGCCGATACAGCTTGGCACCAGTGATGTCGCAACGCATTTCTACAGGTGAGCGAATTGGAGCAATGTGAAATAAAGTGTCTTACCCAAGCACACAACACGCAGAGCCAGGTCTGGGAATTAAACTCACTACCTCACGGTTGTGAGCCAGACGCTCGAACTACTGAGCCACATTGGCAGAATTGGTAGAACACCAGAGGAAAGAAAATACCTTGTTGTATTTCTTCTGGTTTTTTGCATTCTTAGTTCAAATGCTGCCGACTTTACCTTTTATTCTTCCCTCAGAATAAAGTACAAGTATTGATGATGGCAGCAAGTGTTAAGGCAACGAGCTGGCTGAATTGTTAGCACTATTTCACCTATCACACCTATCCTGCAATGCCATCCTAAAAATAAACAGTCACATTATCAAAATCTCAATGCATGATTAATTAAGCATTGTATTTGACGAAGTAATCTGAATACTTAAGGGTTATGGTGAAACCCTTATATGAACAAGGTGACGAGGATGGCCTGGATGAGAAAGTTTTGAAACTTTGGAATTCTTTAAATCTTAACCCTTTTCAATACCTGACTACCTGAGACCACACTTGGTGCTATGTTACAAACTTTTGGCTTACAGAGATGTAAATTTAAGCATTCCCATGTAAATTTCCTGTTCATTTATGTTCTAAACATCAGCTTAACCAATAACAAAATTATTTCACTAAACCTTTAATTATTTTCAGATTTAATTAAAATAAAACAATTGTGTTTCATCAGAAATGTGCTGACAAAATAAAAACATTTTCTCTATTGACTGCAACACTGGGAAAAGTTATTTCCCCTGGTCTCTTCTCGTCCCTTTTACTTAGAATTTAAAACACGGCCCACTGGATTTTCCTGGTAAATTTAAATTGAACAGTTTATATTTGTATTGTTTTACAAGGAGTGTGTAACTTGATGTGTCTTTGTTATGTTTGTACAGCCCTTGGTTGTGAAGATTGAACTGGCTGAAAAGCTGAGTTGATTATATAAATATAACCAAGAGAACTAAAGTGCCTAATTATTATTTTTCAACTCGTACACACGCACACCTATGTAGTGTGTGTGTGTGTATAGGATAGCCCTTCTTAATGTCTTTCTGCTCTATTCTTCGTCAGGTGACTAAAAGATTGGTATCACATCCATGTATTGTAACTGTAGTGGAAATGGGTTCAGCCCGACATTTCCTTCGCACCACACTTGCAGACAAATCACCAGAAGAACGCTACCGACTCCTGCAACCAACATTAGAAATAAATGCCAGGTAAGTCATCTTTTTATTGCACCTGTGTCATCCTCTTGCCTGCTCCTTGATCTCTCTCTCTCTCTCTCTCTCTCTGATGGAAGTGTGTTGGTAGATATTCATGGTACTGGTTTTGAAGATTACTTCTGCTCAGTAATCTCTATTCATCATTTAAATTAATCACTATATATGTCTATATGTGTATACTATATAACTATGTCTGGTTGTATGTTTTTGTCTATGACTAATTGCCTGTCTATGAACCTGTAATTTCTATATACCTCTTTGCCTAGATAGATAGATAGATAGGTTTCTTTATTAGCCACACTGGGCTCAACACAGAGGGGACAAAATACAAATGTAGAGTTTTTCTTTTCGAGGGGGTCGAAAACAAAGCAGAAAAAAAAACAAAAGTGGGGACAACGATGAAAAGAAAAAAAAAAAAAAAAAAAAAAAAAAAAAACATCGCAAAACGTTTGGGGTATTTACAAAAAATACGAAATAATACAAAAAATTCCCAATAAATGGGGAGGTTATCCGTGGAAAGAAAAACCTACGAAAAGACCACGGTAACCTCGGTCTTTAGCGTCACAGTTTGTTAAATAAAATTTCTCTGTTTACAAAATTTTAAAACGTTTTATAGAATCATGGTCAAGGTGGCTTCGTCATTTATACGTGCCATTCTTGCTACATGTATCCATCTTTTTTCGAAACATTTGCTAGACAACACTTGCCTCTCTACTCTCACCTTCCTTTTCAAGTGATACTTGAAAAAGTTGATGAGAGATTGACCAGAGAGGAAAGTATTTGTCTCTAATCCTTTCAGACGCGTCCACCAGATGCATTCTTTGGCCATAGCCACAAGTACGATAAATACAGCTCTTCCTTCCCGTTTAAAGGAAGGAGGCGTGACGATATTGACGATAGACTCGGTTGATAAACCGACTCGTCCCACACGCGACAGCAGTCGTTCGACATAAGCCCACAGCTCCGAAATGGTTGGACACTGCACGAGTGCGTGCAGAACGGTTTCATCGCTCTGACCGCATCTCGGGCAGGTCGGCCCCACATTTCGCGAGCCGTGTCTATAGAGCTTATCCCGAACGGGTAGCGCCTCTCGGTAACACTGCCAGGCCAGGGATCTCTGGAAGTTGTCCATAGGTCCCGGCCCGAAAGTCGTCCTGAACAGGCGGGTCAGGTATTCCTCGTCGACGCCCAGGTTCGCCCCGAGATCGTCGTCGTACCTGCCCTCCACTAATCCCCTATAGAATGACTTCGTTGTGATGCAGCCGCTCAAGGTCGACCCGGGACGGCAAAGTTGTTGCAGAGCAACGCGACACTCACGGTGCCATTCGCCATTCCTCGGCCTCTTTTTGATCCACGACTGCAGCTCGGTCATGGAGACGAGCTGCGGGAAAGCGCGTCGCACAAACGGCGACCACACCTGCTCACCGTCGTCTACGTAGAGCCGGAGATGTCGCAGTCTCAGCGCATGTCTGCGCATCATCAACCACGGCATGCCCAGCCCTCCTTTCAGCGGGTGTTGGCAACAAACGGATCGCCTCACCATCGGAACGCTTCCTTTCCACAAAAAGCGGAAGAGGATGCGCTCCATTTCGGTGATGGCGCGATCGGGACAAGGCACGACGGTCAGGCGGTATTCGATGACGGATGCGATGTACGCGTTCGCCACCTCCGCCCGACCTTTTAGGGACAGCTTCCTCTCGGACCATTGCCGGCAGAGAGTGGCCACCCTACTCGTTATCTCGTCCCAGTTCTTCTCCGTTTGCAGGTCCGGACCGAACCAGACTCCGAGCAACTTGACCGGACCGTCCGTCCAGCGTCCCACTACTGAGGCGCTGCCGGACGGTATGGGCTTGCTTCTCCAGGTGCCGAGCAGCAAACCCACCGACTTATCCCGGTTGATTTTCGCTCCCGTCACCGCTTCGTAGTCTTTCAGCGTCTCGCCGACAAGCTCGATGTGCTCGTGGCTAGACGCTATGACGGTGACGTCGTCCGCGTATGCCGACATGCTCGTCCCGCACCCCAGTTCTCGCGGGATGCCCCTCAGCGTCGCCAGCTTCCGCAGTAGTGGCTCGAGAGTCAATACGTACAGGAGCGGCGACAGGGGGCATCCCTGACGAACCGAACGTGCAATGTCGAAGGGTCCCGATAGACGTCCATTGACGCGAACAACCAAACGGATGCCTGTGTACAAGGCAGCCATCCAGCCGCGGAAAACGGGACCGAAGCCGGCCGCTTCGAGGACGGCCTCCAAGTATCGATGGTCTACCCTATCGAAAGCTTTGGATTGATCCAAATTGATCAGGGCCCCACCCATGCCAGGTTCCTTAATTACCCTCTCTATGATGTAGCGCATCAGATGGAGGTTGTCATGGATGCTCCGGCCCGGCACGGCGCACGTCTGCTCCGTGCCGACCAGTTTCTCGATGACAAGCGCCAACCGCTTGGCTAACACCTTGGCCAAAATTTTCATGTCTGCATTGAGCAGAGTGATGGGCCTAAAGTTATCTATGGCGTCCCCCTTGTTTGGATCTTTCTTCAGCAGCGTTACCGCTCCTCGGCTCACAAAACCAGGAATGCTCCCGTTCTGCTGCCAGTTGCAGTACACGACCGCCAAGACTTCTCCAAACAAGTCTGGCATACAGTTGTAAAGCTCGTAGGGCAGACCATCCAAACCCGGAGATTTGTCCGTCGAGCAACCCGCCATCGCGTCCCTCACCTCCTCCGCCGTGATGACCCCTTCGCAGCACTCCGCCTCTCTTGCCGAGAGTCGTGGCAAGCTGTGCAGGTAGGCACTAAAGTCCACCCTGCCTTCTCGCTCGCCACTCCTCCCGAACAGTCGGGCAAAATGCCGCTGAAACGCCTCGCACATCTTGCTCGGCTCGAGCAATTCGCGCCCCTGTTCGTCTACCAGAGACCGGATGGTGGCTCTGTTACCCCGCTGCGCCTCCGCCACCCGGGCCTCTCGTGCGGCTCCAACACCTTCATTCCTCAGAGCACGCATCCTTGCCCTGACAGCACACCCTTCGTGTTTAGCATTGAAGTGTTGGTCGAGGGCCAACCTCGCCGCTAAAACGTCGGATGCGATGCCACTTCGCAATGCCTCTTCTAACTTTATCACTAGCTCCCCCTCTTCTCTGTTCCTCTCTACAGCTAGTGCCCTGCTATACCTTATTGCTTCCGCCCTCACTGCTCTCTTGAGGGCAAACCACCATTTGTTGTTGACGATGGCTCCCGTCAAAGCCCTCTTTACTAACGTGCTAATCCGGTCTCTGAAAACCTGTCTCGACGGGAAAGACGCGTTTAGTTTCCAGTAACCGGGACCCTGCCTATGTGCCTTATCTATGTCTAGCGTACACGTCACAAGTTTGTGATCCGTGTAGCTGACTATGTGGAACTGTGGACATCCTAAACTATCTCTATCTCTTGTCCTACACACTATCCTATCTAGATACGATCTCGACGACCCAATGCGGTTGCTCCAAGTCCACGTTGGCACATTTGGGTGGTCGAGTCGGTACCTGTCAGACAACTGGAAGCGTCTGAGCAGGTCTATGAGGCCTTTGCATCCCCTTCTAGTTTTGTCACTCCCCACGTAGTCTAGATGCGTGTCCAAGGTAGCATTCCAATCCCCCACTAAAAGTAAGGGACGAGACGTTCCCAGGAATACTTCTAGACGTCGAAAGAAGTCTGACCGACCTGTTAAAGGAGGCACATAAACTGCCAGCAACCGAAAAGCGCCTCCATCGCTGCCGTCCACATCTAGGACAACCAGTCTACCCTCCGGGTCCGTAAATATCGTCTTTACTTGGAGATCCAGACTCTTGCGAAAAAGAACCGCCGTGCCACTACCGCCCATCCTCGGCAGACAGGGAGAAAAATAAATGTTAAACTGTCCGCCAAACATGGACTTTAGGGCCCGCGGTTCATGGAGTCTGGTCTCACTAATGGCTATGATATCCAAATTGTGTGACTTGATGTCATTTAAGAGGTACCCTTGTTTCCAAGGGGACCCTAAGCCACGCACATTCACACAACCAATCTTCACCATGATTCTATTTATACGTGTGCTTTAAAGCACAAAACAAAAGAACAGAGTGTTACTTGCCGTTAGAAAGTTTTGTTTCCTCCTTGGATTTTTCACCAAGGAGGCTATTGTACAATTTCTTGCACAAATATTTCTGGAATCCCCCTACCGAGTTGGGGTAGAGGGATTTTATTGTGTTGTGTAATGCTGGTGTTACATGAATAATTTTAATGTGTTTTGGCGGTGTTGTACGTGGGTGGTTGTTGGTTTTGATATCGTTATTTGTGATGTTTGTTTTAGAGTTGATGTAATTCATCAACTCTGTGTTTGTACTGTCTATTGCTGTTAGCATTGTTTTTTTTATATTACTATTGGTGTTAGTAGTATTTTCGGGAGATGTGAATCTCCCTGCTTTGTTTGTGTTTGCATTTTGTTTTGTTTTCTTCTTACTGCGCTTCCTCTTTCCTTTCGTAGCTATTTTCCACTCCTCCCCACTCTCTTCATCGGATGATGGGAGATCTGAGGAGTCAGAAAGAGGTAACGGCAAATTTTGTGCGTCTGTGTGTGTTTCTGTGAATGTTTGTGTTGCTGTTTTTATTGATGTTGGCTGCTTGTTATTTATGTGTGGTGTATGTGATATGGGGGAGGGAGAGGCAGTCTTGGAATTTTCTTTTTTTTCTTCTGTTTTTGCAGTTTCTGTTGTCTTTTCTGTTGTGGTTATTGCTGATATTTCTGTTGTTGTTTTTTGCGTTGCTGGGGGTGTTGGTAGTAAGGTTTTTCTGTTGGGGGTATTTGGTAGTTGCTTCTGTTGTTGTTGTTGTTGTTGTTGTTGTTGTTGTTGTTGTTGTTGTTGTTGTTGTTGTTTTTGTTTAGCGGCCAGAGGGCAGTCCTTTTTCAGATGTGCTTCGCTGTTGCATAGGTAACAGCGAGGTCGCCTGCCCTCTACCACCACATACAGCTTGTGGTCCTCTGCCAATCTAATGTTTGGAGGAATTTTCTGTGAAGCCTCCTCCGTGATGTGGAGAAGGATTTCCAGATTTTTCCCTCCCCAGTTCTTTTCCTCTCCGACCGTAATCTCCAAAATATTTGCCTCCTCCATTTCCAGGCACACGGCCGATATCAGCCATTGGGTGTCCACCTCCGATGGCACATTTTTTATCATAACTTTGGTCACTCTCTGTCCTAGATAACTCGGTATCATTACCAAGTCATCTGTGCGGAGAGAGAGTGTCGAAAATTGTTTAGCTAAATTTTCATCCAGAAACCTTACTTGCACCGTTCCAAATTTCCTTCCCCAGGTGACATGATTCTGATAAGGCCAAATTTTTCTAAGACAAACTTCAATTTTATCTGTGCTAACATTTTCTACACGTCTGGTTTTTGTGTTTACCAGTTTATAAATGATGCACTTTTTGTTTTTCATTTCTATAATATCTTTTGGGATGTTAATTCTGACATCATCTCCTTCTTTCGTAAGAAGGGATTTTGTGTCTTTTATTTGTTTTTGTGTGAATGTCACTGTTGTTCTTTTTTCCTTTAGAGCATTTGCGAAATTTGTTTTTGTTGTGCTGGCGGACATGTTCTTCTGGATATTTTTGTTTATGTTGGTGTATGTACTGCCTGGTTCAAAGGTGGTGGTAGTGGCAGCAGAGTTTGTTGAACAGGTGATGGTGTCATTGCTGACGGCCGATAACTTTACTTCCTTGTTGTTGCTGTTGTTGTTGTTGTCGTTGTTGCTGTTGTTGTTGTTGTTGTTGTTGTCGTTGGTGGTGGTGATGATGGCGTCAGCAGCAGTGGTGCTTACGTCAGAGACATTTGTGACGGTTTTCACGCATGGTTTTGTAACCTTGGTTACAGTTTTGTTTTTGTTGTTGGTGTTGGTGGTGGTGGTGAGAGGGCTGTTAGTAGCTGTACTCACAGTCTTTGTGACGTTTATAGCAACTGCGTTCCTGTCACTGCATGAGCACGCGCTATTCTGTTCTTTTTTCTCTTCTGGCATCTGAAGCCTCGGGAAATGCTTGTCAAAAGAACAAGACAAGCGTTCCAAAATTATGTTTCTCGACATTTTTCAAATGTCAAGAAGGAAATTTTTGTATTTTGCTAGGGCCGAAACTGCCCCTGGGGGTCAATTCCTGCCCTTGAAAATACACACAAATGAAGCCTAGGTGCTTCGCAACAAAATTATTTAAAAATCCCAACAAAATGTGGACAGTAAATGGTCAAATAAACGTTTACCTTCGCAGCCGATGTGACAGCACGTCCGTGAGAAGAGATAGATAGATAGATAGATAGATAGATAGATAGAAACGAGTTTGGAGATATTTCAAGCTATATCTAATTATGAACGTTGGTTCAAGAATTCTAAGGTTTTGAGCAGTGTGGAACCACTCTTTCGTCTCTATTCTTCTCAGCTCTCCTCTGACCCAGAATGGTAGCAACTACCAGGAGGGAAAATCTTCTAAGAACATTGTGCAGCTACATCTTCCTGAACCCTCATTCATCAAAGGGGCAAGAGAACCCAATATTATATCCAGCCGTCTTTTCACACAGGATTTCGTCTATCTCCAAACCATTGGCTCTGATGAGGCTTAAATAAGGAAATTGACTTGTTTATATATTAAAGAATGTATAAAAGTCGAAACAAATTGGTGGCTTTTTTGGGTTTTTTAAAAAAATTGTTGAATGGCAAAGTCGACCTCAGCAGAATTTGAACTCAATACTGGTTGTTAAGAGGCTGTGTGGGTTTAAACACAAACAGACGTACACTCACACAAACACACACATCAGGCTTCTTTCAGTTTCCATTTACAAAATTCACTTACAAAGCACTTGTTGGACCTTGGCTTTAGTAGAAGACACTTGAGCAAGGTGCTGTACTATGGAACTGAACTCAAAACCATGTGGTTACTAAGTAAACTTCTTAACCTCACCACCATGCCTCAGCTTATAGATATACATGTGTGTGTGTGTGTGTTTAGATACAAATTCATATCTCTACAATTGAGAAACTTGAAACCTTAACATCCTCTTTTGTCTGGTTTTATCTCCTGCTCCTATTCACTACCAATGTAATGTGTGTGTGTGTGTGTTGGTGTTGGTGTGTCTATGTCCTTGTAACTTAGTGTTTGGTGAAAGAGACCAATAGAATAAGTACTAGGTTTACAAAGAATAAGTCCTGGGGTCGATTTGTTCAACTAAAGGCGGTGCCCCAGCATGGCCCTAGCCAAATGACTGAAACAAGTAAAAGAATAAAAGAAAGAATATTTATGTATTTCGTTATGAATTGGAGTTGTGTAGAAATTAAACAAAAAATGTAGTGTTTTGAACAGCTTCCTGGTTACAGCAGTATGCGTTTTTTGTATGTAGCTCTCTCTCACACACACACACACACACTCAGACATGTATATATGCACTCCCTCTCCATATGTGTGTGTGTGTGTGTGTGCTCACGTATTTATGTCCAGAATTCAAAGAAAATGACCGTCTGGGTCGGCAATAAGTAGAAAGTTGTAGTGACATTGAAGAGTTTTGAATGCTAATATTTTGAGAAGGAAAAGGAACAGAGAGGACATGCACACTCAGACAACAGGTCTCTTTCAGTTTCTATCCCGCCTCACTCATACATGTGTGTGTGTGTGTGTGTATATATATATGTACACTCTCTGAGTGGTTGGCGTTAGGAAGGGCATCCAGCTGTAGAAACTCTGCCAAATTTAGATTGGAGCCTGGTGTTGCCATCCGGTTTCACCAGTCCTCAGTCAAGTCGTCCAACCCATGCTAGCATGGAAAGCGGACGTTAAACGATGATGATGATGATGATGTATGTATGTATATGTGTGTGTGTGTGTGTGTACTAAGAGTAGAAATTAATATTGTTAATTAATATTATTAAATAATATCAATTTCAGCTAGCAGTCAGCATACTTAAAAACGTCCTGGGACCGTGAATTCTATTTAAACATAAACAATATGAGAGATCACTATGTAGATCCCTTGTATGCTAAAAATAGATGTCAAACCGTCTTATCGCTAAATCTGTGTTCTCAACTTAGTAAGACGCTAGATGTTTGCAAGCGTCTTACTAAGCTGAGAACACAGTTATAGTGGTAAGATAGTCTCACATCTATTTTTAGCTCACAAGGGAGATCCACATAATGGTCTCTCATATTGTCCATATATATATATATATATATATACACACACACACACACACACACACACTGATTTAGGGATAACTATATTTTTATGAATTTCTGTTAGCTTGCTTTCCTTGTTTAGGCACGTGGTGTAATAATACAACTGAAAATCTTTTATGTGGTTAGACAATTTAGCATCTATTTTTCACCATATAGGCAAAAAAAAATTTTTTTCTTTTTTGCTCTTATTTATAATTGTATAATTTTCACCTTAAAAGGTATTTTTCATATGCTGGCCACTGTTAAAATTTTTTAAATAAAATTTTATCCTTATAAAATAAAATAAAATTAAATTTAAAAAATAAATAAATATTGGAAGTACATATATACAGGGTGTCCACAAAGTCTGGGTACATGGGGATTATTATTTCTTATATTTCATTGTTTATGTTATGATTTTATTTACTCCATGTACCCAAACTTTGTGGACACCCTGTATGTATGTATATATATATATATATATATATATATATATATATATATATATATAGGCCCATCTATAAAGTACTGGGGTCGATTCATTCAACTGAAACTTTTTTTTGTAAGGCAGTACCCCAGCATGGCCGCAATCTAATGACTGAAACAAGTAAAAGACAAAAGATATAAGGAGTTGTTGAAGAGGTGTCACGTTGTTGGATCAGGTAATGAAAATCACGGAGAGGGCCATAACCGAACTAATTAGAGAGAGAGTTAATTTAGACGAGATACAGTTTGGGTTTGTGCCAGGGAGAAGCCGTAGGGAATGGTTTTAATGTGATTATAATGGACACCTGTAGGGCTGCCCTCAATACCTATCCCTGTTTCACGTCTTTTCATTTTGTTGGTAGTTCATGACACAAAAGCCCATGTAAATTATATTCACAACGTATTTGTGTGTGTATATTTATTTATTTATTTATGTATGGGTTTTAGCCAAGTGGCTGCGGTCATGCTGGTGCACCATATGTATGCAGATGTCTATATATGTACCTGTATATTTGTGTACGTATATGTATGTACATTAATTTATATATACATGTGTGTGTGTGTTTGTATGCATATTTGTAGATTTGGGCAAGTATATGTGTGTGTGTGTGTATAAATGTTTGTATTTATGTATAAGGTTCGGTTAACAACAAAGTTACTTTGTCTGGATAGTTTTTCAGCAGGTAAACATATAAACTAGTACAACCTGTTTACTTGTTTATAATTGTAATATCAGTAACTTTAGAATGGCCACACACACACACACACACACACATTCCTTGTGTGCATGTGTGATTGTGGAGCTATTATGGTTCAATGTCTGGCTTTCATGTCCACAATATATATGCGCACACACACACAGACACACACACTCATATGTATATCTAGTTGTTTGCTGAGGTGGAGCGGTCAAGCTTAATACCTGTTCCAATTGCCGCATGTGTTGAAGTCCCTTTCTCTTTTTTCTTTCTCTGACACAGAAATAACAATAAAACCAACAACAGCTTCTGGTGTTAAGTCACCAATTTAAGAGATTCCTGGGCAGCGCTTCAACCCCGAATTTATTCTTTGTTGGGTGGCTACATTATTACTCCATTTCCTGTTCTTCCTTTGGAGTGACGACGACCATCTAGTCAGCCTCGTTCTCTTGTCTGTGACCATCTTCAATCCAGTGTCAAGACCAGGTCAAGATGAGAGGGGATGGAGGCAGATGCAGGGGTCTTACTTGTTGCAGTTGCCTTCCCTTCCATTGGACCATGAGGGTTTCTTCCCCAGAAACTGCCAGATCCACTCTTCACATGCATAAGTACGCAAGCACTAATATGTTAATTAACCTATAGCTGGGACCTTGACAGGTGCTGTTACTCCGGTGCAAAGTAGACCACTGAACAGTAGTAACTAAGACCTGCTTCCACACTCCTCAAAACTCTGGAGCTCCCAAACGAGGGCCTCTCTACCAGATGCAGTTTAGTGTCATACCCAAGGCTTACTGTAAAGATTTGTGGTTAAGATGCTGCACTCATGATGGTAAGATTGTGGTTTCAATTCCCGGAGCGGGCGACGCGTTGTGTTCTTAAGCAAAACACTTCATTCCACACCGCTCCAGCCCACTCAGCTAGCAAAAATGAGTAAACCCTGTAATGGACCAGTGTCCTGTCCAGGTGGAGAATTTATACATCACAGAAACCAGGACGCTGGCCCTTTTGAGTCGCCATGACTTAAGAAGGTAACTTTACCTTACCTTACCTACGCTTACCCTTTTACATGACATGCTAAGCTGTATCCTCTCCAAATAACCACATGAATTATCAGCATGGAGTCCCTGGTCCACTGATGTGCTGTTCCCTTTTTTTGGCCTGTTCTACAGTGACTTCTGTCCTTCAGAATTAGTAGCTTTTGTTTCACTTGGTTTGGGTCTCTCTTCTCACTCTCAATATGTCCAATCCTTCTTCCCCAAAATGAAGGTCCCTCTGAAATTTCCTCCTTGTTGTTCTTTAACCCCAGGTCAATCTTGATTGAACCGATTGAGAGTGCAGGTATGACTGTATTGCTAAGTCATATTGATATTTTCCTTACGACTATAGCCAACCTTTATGGTATTGTTATTGAACAGCTTATTGTATTTGTGTAGTTGATAAAAAAAATTTTTTCTAAAAAGAATAAAAAACTGCCGAGAAACATCAGATTATGTCAGAAGCTATTCTTATTAATATTCATATTAAAGAGTAGATTGAAGCAATGTATTCATTTTATGAATTATAATTTATACAATGACTATGAATTAAGCATTTGAACATGCATCTCGTTATATGATCCTCTCCACCTGATATTATTCTTACAGCTGTGTCGAATGTTCCCTACCTTACAACTGTGTGTATGTGCATGTGTGTGTGTGTTAGTAAGCTCTGAAAAATTATTATTTCACCAGGTAACAGCCCATACATCACTACTACAACCACTCTGTTGGAAATTCAAAGATTTCTCTCTGTCACTATGTCACCAACAGCTGTTGTCTATAGAGAGTTTTCCAGCTGTACACTACGATGGACATTGGGGTTGATGTAGTCAACCAGCTCACTTCCCCCAAAATTTCTAGCATTTATTTGCCATATTTTCTAGCATACAATTCAACATAGTATATTGTGTAACCATGTAGTGTAAAAAAGTTTGCAACACGATAACAAGGTTCCAGGTTCAGTCCCACTGCATGGCACCTTGGGCAAGTGTCTCCTGGCAAAGTTGACCTCGGCAGAATTTGAACTCAGAACGTAATGGCAGACAAAATACCGCTAAGCATTTCGCCCAGCGTGCTAACGATTCCGCCAGCTCGCCGCCTTAACAAACGCATAATATTCTTTTCTACTCTAGGTACAAGGCTCGAAATTTTGGGGAAGGCGGGGTGCCAGTCAATTAGATCGACCTCAGTACACAACTGGTACTTAATTTATCGACCCCAAAGCATTTCGCCCAGTGTGCTAACGTTTTTGCCAGCTCGTCGCCTTTTTGTTTGTTTGGTTTGTTTGATTTGTTTGCCGTGAATATGTAACTGAAAATAGTTGCGTTCATTGCTTACACTATTAGTTGTTGTTGAGGTGGTGGTTGTTTGTGGCCTCCATCCATGACCTCACCTGCTTTTTCTTCATGCACATTGTAATGTCTTTGACTGTGTTACCGATGATTGTTGGGACATTGAGTATTAGTGGTAGTTGTGATGGTTATAGTGTTGGTTGAAGTTGTTGTCTTGGCGCCGGCGGCAGTGGTGGTAGTGGTGGTGGTGGTGGTGGTTATCCCCATCGTTATCCTCACCACCAGCAGCAGCAGCAGCAGCTTCTATGATTCCATGAGTAATTCTGGTGCCTCCATATTTTGTAGAATAAAAGAAATAACATAAATATTCCAAGTATTGTCTGAAAGTTTCTATCAATTATTCATGCTATCCAAATGATTAGTAACACTAACGATCGACTAATATATAATACATACATACACGTATATATATACATATATATATGCATACATACATATATATATATATATATATATATATATATATATTTAATATATCTATATATTGATTTTTTTGTTTATTTTTATTCGTTCATTTTTTTTTTTTTTTTCCTATTTAGTAATTATCCAGGGACATAAACAACATTATCACCTTTGGTAACCAAACTTAATTATGGTTTATATTTAATGTCACAGAAATTACTGCACTGCTGTGATTATCATTATCATCATCATCATTATTATTATTATTATTATTATTATCATCGTCGTGGTCGTCATCATTATTATTATTATTATTACTATTATTATCATTATTATTATTATCATTATTATTATCATTATTATTATTATTGTCAT
>NC_142940.1:6599419-6611919 GCF_046866305.1 Octopus bimaculoides | reverse complement strand
TCAACTGCTACAAAGGTAAAGGGGACGCTTTAGATACAAATAATTACAGAGGCATCAAGCTGTTAGATCAGGTTATGAAAGTTACAGAGAGGGTCATAGCCCAACTAATTAGGGAGCGAATCAATTTAGATGAGATGCAGTTTGGGTTCGTGCCAGGTAAAAGCACTACTGATGCCTTATTTCTAGTGAGACAGTTGCAAGAGAAATACCTAGCCAAGGATAAACCTCTGTACCTGGCTTTCGTTGACATGGAGAAAGCCTTTGACAGGGTCCCCCGATCCCTTATCTGGTGGTCAATGAGGAAACTTGGGATAGAAGAATGGCTAGTGAGAGCTGTGCGAGCCATGTACAGAGATGCGGCCAGTAAGGTGAGGGTTGGAAATGAGTACAGCAATGAATTCCGGGTAGAGGTAGGGGTCCACCAAGGTTCCGTCCTCAGCCCCCTATTATTTACCATAGTCCTCCAGGCAATCACAGAGGAGTTCAAGACAGGTTGCCCCTGGGAGCTCCTCTATGCTGATGACCTTGCCCTAATTGCGGAGTCACTATCAGAACTAGAGGAGAAGTTTCAGGTGTGGAAGCAAGGTCTAGAATTGAAGGGCCTTAGAGTCAACCTAGCTAAAACCAAAATCCTAATAAGTAGGAAGGTAGATAAAACACAAACCCCTTCAGGTAGATGGCCCTGCTCAGTATGTAGAAAAGGAGTAGGTAGTAACTCTATAAGATGTACCCGGTGCAAGCTATGGACACATAAGAGGTGCAGCAACATCAAAGGCAGGTTAACTAGCAAGTTAGTTTTTGTTTGTGGCAGATGTTCAGGTGCAATAAAGACTGCAAACAAACAGGAAACAACTTCTATCTCATTCCAGGGTGAAAAACTAGAGGTAGTCGATAGCTTCCGCTATCTGGGCGACCAAGTTAGTAGTGGGGGTGGGTGCGCTGAAAGTGTAGCTGCTAGAATAAGAATAGCCTGGGCAAAGTTTAGAGAGCTCTTACCCCTGCTGGCGACAAAGGGACTCTCACTCAGAGTAAAAGGCAGACTGTATGACGCATGCGTACGAACAACCATGCTACATGGCAGTGAAACATGGGCTGTAACTGCTGAGGACATACGTAAGCTCGCAAGGAATGAAGCCAGTATGCTCCGTTGGATGTGTAATGTCAATGTGAATACCCGTCAGAGTGTAAGTATCTTGAGAGAAAAGCTGAACATTAGAAGCATCAGTTGTGGCGTGCAAGAGAGACGATTGCGCTGGTATGGACATGTGGTGAGAATGGAGGAGGATAGCTGCGTGAAAAAGTGCCACACCCTAACAGTTGAGGGAACCCGTGGAAGAGGTAGGCCCAGGAAGACCTGGGCTGAGGTGGTGAGGCAAGACCTTCGTACATTGGGCCTCACCGAGGCGATGACTACGGACCGAGACCTTTGGAAATGGGCTGTGCGTGAGAAGACCCGGCAAGCCAAGTAAGATCGTTGCCAGTGCCCCTGGACTGGTTCTTGTGCGGGTGGCACATGAGATGCACCATTTTGAGCGTGGCCGTTGCCAGTACCGCCTGACTGGCTCCTGTAGGATTTTCGAGCGAGATCGTTGCCAGTGCCCCTGGACTGGCTTGTGCGGGTGGCACATAAAAGACACCATTTCGAGCGTGGCCGTTTTCGTGCGGGTGACACGTAAAAGCACCCACTACACTCTCTGAGTGGTTGGCGTTAGGAAGGGCATCCAGCTGTAGAAACTCTGCCAAATCAGACTGGAGCCTGGTGTTGCCATCCGGTTTCACCAGTCCTCAGTCAAATCGTCCAACCCATGCTAGCATGGAAAGCGGACGTTAAACGATGATGATGATGATGATGACATATATATATACACACACACACGACGGGCTTCTTTCAGTTTCCATCTTCCAAATCTACTCACACACACAGACACACACACACATATGTATGTATGTTTTTTTGTGTCTGTGTTTATACCTAAACCATCGCTTGATAACAAATGTTGGTGTGTTTATGTCCCTGTAACTCAGTGATTTGGCAAAAGAGTCTGATAGAATAAGTACTGGCATCAATGCACTGGAGTAAAAGTCCATCAAGGCAGTGCCCCAGCATGGCCACAACTGAAACAAGTAAATGATAAGAAACTGATGATTTGACTACCAACATTTCAAAAATTAAAGTTTATCAAAAATTTTTAAATTTGGCACATTAATGTACTTTTCCAAGCTGAATTGCTGGAGTTACTTCACTTTTTCCAGGAAAATGATTTTAAAAAGTTACAGAGGTTAAAAGTTTGCTCATTTTCACTCAGTCAGGAAACAGAATTTGGAAGCTGTCATTTTGTGCATGACTGTAGACTTTGTGGTCAACATTCTGAAGATAGCTCATGTTTTTATATGAAAGTGTAAACAAATCAAATTCTGCTTAATATAAAACATTCAAGCCTTTGTGATTATTTTTAAATTTGGAATTTTAAGAAAATTTTTTGTGAATTGGTACTCTGCACACGGGAATTCATCTGATTATGCCAAGAAATTTTTAGCTGTTATTCTTAGCACATCTCATGACCAGGGTACAAGCAACAGAACACAGCATCAATGCATGTGGCATTGTGTAGAACATATTTGTCAACACACATGCTTTCTCTCTGACGAAAGAGTTCTCATGTTCTGCTTGTTACTATGGAAACAGGCATGAATGTATTTATGGCTTACGATTGGCTAAAATTACCCAAAAGTTTCAAACTTTAATTGCTAATAACTTTTTATTTATTAATTTATTAGCGAAAATGATTTTCATGTCATTCATTAGCCTATAAAAGTTTATCATTACACCAAATATGAAATCAGTTTGAATAAAAATTGGTACTGGCAGACAAACCAACTAAATCTGAGACTGATTACTAGCATACTGATATGAGACCTGTGTTTCATTGCTGGTCCTTGTGTGCCCCTTTACCAGGGACATTCCTATGCATACACATACAAGAACATATACTAACACATACACACAGGCATAGACAGACACACACACGCCCATTTCCACATTCAACTCAGACACCACCAGCTTTGTGGTGTGACCTGTTTACCCAAGAACCTGTTACAGTTTGCTGATCACAAGACTGCCGGCATGTGACATTATTTAGGTCACCCTAAACAAACAAGTTGACCTCCAGTGACACAAGCTGAAAAGTCAAAGTACAAAACTGGCATTTTTTATCTGTTTGAGAGTTCCAGTTTATAATAAAACCTATTTTCCCTTCTGTTTGTAAATTAATTTGTACCATTGTTTTTACCTGCCTTTTGGATTTTGTGTGTGTGTGTGTGTGTGTAGGGGAACATGGGGGTTGAGGGTAGTAGTAGTAGTAGTAGTAGTAGCGATGGTTACCCTTTGTTGCTCTGTAGGTGGTGGTACTAGTAGAGGTTACCCACTTGTTCTAAGGGGATGGTGTTAGTGGTCATGACTGTTTCCTGTTGCTGTTATATAGACAGCTGTGGTGGTGGTGGTGCTATGGTGTTTGTGAAAATTGTGGTTAGTAGTGCTGGTTATTGTGATGGTAGATTTAAGCATGGTGTTGATGATGTAGTGGTGATAGTGGGACTTAGTATGGTGGTGGTGGTGTTGGTGTTGGTGGTCTATTTAGTAGGATGATGTTAGTGGTGGTGGTAGTGGCAGTGGCAGGGGCAGTTATCTCTTGTGACTTCTTTTATCATTTACTGATAAAAACTTTCTGGAGTCAACTAATCTGCATTGTGAAGAAACACCAACTATTTTATCATTGTTTGGGGGGAGGGGGAGTGAAGGGGATGAAGTTGGTAGCTTATAAACCAGAGCAAGTTGAGGACTGAAGTCCAGTGAGGTTTCAGTAAACTTTTGTGTATTCCAAGTTCAATGTGAATAGTGTGTGAGAGGATGGATTAGTGTGTGAGAGGATGGATTTGTGTGTGAGAGGATGGATTTGTGTGTGTGTATGGATACATAGTTGCCGAAAAATCCATGGGTCAGATAAAACTGGCAATCATATAATTGATTAAACTGGATTAGGTTTATTAGTATTAATAAAATACAATATTGTATTCTTATATAAGATCACTTTACAAATCAGTTGAACACTTGGGCCCAATATAATCAACTCATCCCCTCCCCCTCAAAAAATTGATGCCCTTCTAAAATTTGAAACCATTATTATTATTATTCTTTCTCCGTTTTCTTCCTCTGTTTAGACGAGCTTTCCTACCTTTTCGGGCAAAACCTTTTGTAACCTTCGTCCTGTCTTTGTCCTGACATGTTTTTAATTGATATTAGCCCTTGTGGCCAATAAAACGAATTAATTATTATTATTATTATTATTATTATTATTATTATTATTATTATGGCAGCGAGCTGGTAGAATCATTAGGACACCAAGCAGAATGCTTTGCAATATTTCATTTGCCTCTGTCTGAGTTCAAGTCCCACGCAGTGGAACACCGCAAGGGTTGTACCAGTGAAACATTGGGGTTATTGTAACCAACTAGTCCCCCTCCCCAGAATTTCAGGCCTTGTGCTTTCGTAGAAAGTAGTATTGTTGTTGTTGTTTTGTTATTATTATTAGGGCAGCTAAAAGAATGCCTCATCACTTTTTCATCAGCTGTATTTATTTTCCTGCTGAAAGTCATGAAAGCAAAACCTTTTTACTCTCTAAATTAGAAAATTACTATTTTTAAATCTCACGACGAGAGATATTCAGCAACAGTAATTTGTAGTAAAGATTATTTGCCAACATAACATAGCAGTCTTGGTTTAGGACGAATGTTACTGTAATTTAGCCCAGAACAATTATTCTGTGCAGATAAAAGGAAATAACCCAGAAATCGCGATACACAGATATTGCTTTGAGCAGAGTGGGGGTGCTAGATTCCCTTGTTCGAAAATTAAAGGACATAGATCATGTTGTATAGCCAGCTGGAGACGATGTTTCCTGGGGCTAAATTACAGCAACATTCGTCCTAAGCCAGGATTGCCGTGTTATGTTGGAAAATAATTTTTACTCCTTTTCCTCTCTGTTATATCCTGTCACCATTTCTGTCCTGCGTTCCTTCTTTGGTCTTCCACTCCCAGCATTATTCTTCTGTCTCTCTCTGCTCTCTTTTTATATGCTTTCTTGAATATGCCACCTTGAGGGTAACGTCATACAATGGTGCCCATTCGCTTTCAGTCTTCCATGAAAAGCCTGTCCGGTCACAAGGAAATATTACCTTGCTCAGAAACCGGTGAGGTTTGGTGACAGGAACTGTATCCAGCCATCGAAAAACCAATCCACCCCGACAAATTCCATCTGACTCATGCCAGCGTGTAGAAGCAGACGTTAAAATGATGGTTGCAGCAGCGGCAGCGGTGGTGGTGGTGGTGGAGGTGATGGTGGTCGTAATAATGACAATGGCACTGATGATGATGATGATGATGATGATGATGTTCTGACAAGATTTTTATCTGGTTTTAGATACTGTTATGTGTTTTGAAGAGTCATCAATACAAATACACACACACACACACACACACACACACACACACACACACACGCATAAAGACTAATTATTGTTGTTGTTTTTGTATTTGTTGACGTTGCCACTACCACTGCCATCATCATCATCATCATCATCATCATCTTTGTTGTTGTTGTTTAGCTGTTAGTATCAAAGTCTTCTGTCACACTATTGTGACTTCTCTAATCTCTGCTATTTGTCTTCATTTCAAACCAATGTGCATGCACGTGTGTGTGTGCGTGTGCATGTGTGCGTGTGCTTGTGCGTCCACATACAACTAACAACACGCGCATTCTTGCAATACATACCCTGCCTTATTTACATCATCTTTTCTCTTTTGTGTCTCACTCCCACCCCCTCCTCTTCCTCCTCCCACCTCTCCCCATACTTTATCTCTTCTCCTCCTCCCCCTTCCCTCTTCTCCTTCCTCCTTGTATGTGATCAAGGTGAAAGGTCATTCATTGATTTGAATATCTGGTTAGATAATGATACATCGAGATATAATATTTAGCATGACGGTATGAGTGCAGTAGTGGTGGTAGTGGCTGTAGTGGTGGTAGTGGCTGTAGTGGCGGCGGCGGCGGCAGTGGTGGTGGTGGTGTTAGGGTGACTTCCGTCACTATACACTAGATATCAGCCTGTCAGAGCCAGCAAAGTGACATATACATGCACATATACACACACACACATACACATACACACACACACACACACATATATATATATATATACTTTGTTTGTAGGTCGACAAGACAACCAGTGGTTACCTGTAAAGAAGTATTTCTACAATTTTCAAGCCTACCACTTGGGAATGCTGATACTCATCTCCATTTTGAGCTGGTTTGAAAATTGTAGACATCTCTATTTACATGAGACTATTGGTAGCCTTGTTAACCCACAAATAATGAATATCTATCCACCAATGCAGTGTTGAGCACTCATTCTCACTGTTCAATACTAGCATATATATATATATATATATATATATATATATATAGATATATATATATAGATATATCATCATCATCATCGTTGTTGTTTAACGTCCGCTTTCCATGCTAGCATGGGTTGGACGATTTGACTGAGGACTGGCGAACCAGATGGCTACACCAGGCTCCAATCTGATTTGGCAAAGTTTCTATGGCTGGATGCCCTTCCTAACGCCAACCACTCCGAGAGTGTAGTAGGTGCTTTTACGTGCCACCGGCACGAAGACCAGTCAGGCGGTACTGGCAACAGCCATGCTCGAAATGGTGTATTTTATGTGCCACCTGCACAGGAGCCAGTTCAGCGGCACTGGCGACGATCTCGCTCGAATGTCTTTACACGTGCCAGGAAGGCGATGCTGGGCACAGGTGCCATTGACGGTTTCGCTTTCGCTTGCCCCAATAGGTCTTCGCAAGCCGAGTTTCGTGTCCAATGAAGGAGACGACATTGGCATGGATGCCAGTCGTCGAATTTAGTTTGATTTCGATTTCACTTGCCTCAACAGGTCTTCGCAAGCGGAGTTTAGTGTCCAATGAAGGGAAGGTACACATAAGTGGGCTGGCTACACCCCTGGCAGAGGCCTTGGATTAGGTCTCACTTGGCCTGCCAGGTCTTCTCACGCACAGCATATTTCCAAAGGTCTCGGTCAGAAGTCATCGCCTCGGTGAGGCCCAATGTTCGAAGGTCTTGTCCATAGGAGTGGAAAAGGGTTGAGAACCACTGGTTTAACGGTTTCTTCATTTTTTCATGTCTTGGTGTTAAGAGTGGCAATGCAGGTAGTAAACAGTGTGCAAAGTACACAGCGCCACCACCACCACCACCACCACCACACTGTACCTTGGAACTGACCATAACAATAGTAGTGGAGTGAGGTGGGTGTTGTGGTGTGGCACCCCCCTCCAACTGATAAACTCTCCTATCTGATTGGTCAAAGACCAGACATCCTGCAAGTGTTTAAGGATTTGGCCTGACAACAGGCCATAATTGTTCTCTCATATTTCATACTTAACTTGTTCTCCTGTCCACACCTCACCTTACAGTATATATTTGTTTATGTGTATGTATGCATGCATACACTTGCTGTGTTTATGTGTATATCATATATACACGCACACAGACACACACACGCATATGTGTATATATATATATATATGTATATATATATATATATATACATATATATATATGTTTGTGTGTGTGTGTGCATATATGTGTGTCTACTTGTATACATATGTGTGTGTATTTCTACCTGTATATCTCTCTTATTTCTCTATCTACCTATCTCTCATTAAAAAAAAACCTAACATTTACCTAAACGTTGTATTACTTTTGCTAACGCCACAG
The DNA here is from genome assembly GCF_046866305.1 of Octopus bimaculoides. NCBI lineage: Eukaryota > Metazoa > Mollusca > Cephalopoda > Octopoda > Octopodidae > Octopus > Octopus bimaculoides. The sequence continues at coordinate 6,604,068 of NC_142940.1, read as the reverse complement.
TTCTCTGCGCTAATTAAGATTTTATTGATAAATAATTATTCTTTTTGTGTTTCTAATTCCAGCCACCCACTAATTAAGCACTTGTTTAGCTTAAAAACCCAAAATCCAGAACTGGCAGACCTGCTTATTCATCAAGTAAGTTCTAAACTTTGTATGTGTCCATGTGCATGTGGTGTATCGGCAATGTTTTATGCCTGTTGTTCATGTTGGCATGGGTTAGACAAATCTGTTCACCTAGACATACTATTACACACACATATACATACATACCATATATGTATATAATGGGATTCTTTCAGTTTCTATTTACCAATTCCATTCAAAGATTTTAGTCAACCCTGGGCTATAGTAGAAAACACTTGCCCAAGGTGCCATGCAGTGGGATTGAATCCAGGACCATGTAGTTGGGAAGTAAACATCTAATCCACACAACCATGCCTGAATAATAGAGAGTGTGAGAGAGAGAGACGGACAGAGGATGATGTAAAAAATAAAGAAACCATTGTTATTGGTTTTTGTAGTAGTCGTGGTGGCAGTGGAACCAGCAGTGATTGTGTTTGGTCGAAATGGTCAGGCAAAGTCTTGGATATTAAAAGAAGTGGCAGTATCTATCAGGTAATGATTCAGTGAAACCATTTGAGATAATGGAGACAAACAGAAGGAATGAACAAAAAAGTGGTGGCAGCAGCGGTGGTGGGGGGAGAGAGAGTTGGTGTGACATAGGTATAGTGATAGATGGAGAGAGGGTTGGTGAGAGATAGTGATAAGAGAGAGTGTTGGTGGGAGATGATGATGTAGACAGAGGAAGAGAGAGGGAGCATTGGTAAGATGGTGGGAGATAACATTGTAAGTGGATCGAGGGGAGGTTGGTGGGAGAGTGTGTTGATGGGGAGGCATGTTGGTGCAAGATGGCTGTACAGATGGACAAGAGGGATACTCGGTGAAAAAATGGTGGTTTGACCAGAGGAAAGGAAAGATCGGTTGGTGATGAAGGACAAACAAAAGCAATCAAATGGAAATCAAAACTAAAATAAAATAATTGCAGTAATCAATCAAGAATATGTGCCAAGTTAGGCCATAATTTGGCTGTAGTTGCCAGCAGCCATACTTCATTCCAGAAATGTCTTACAAACAACAACAACAACAACTATATGTGTACCAATGGAAGATTTAACCCTTTAGCACTTAAACAAGATATATCTCCTGCCCAAATATTCTATATGTTTTATATTTAACTCAGCCAGAACTGGCCTCAAAAATTAAACAATCACATCATTGAAATCTTGAAGCTACCAGATAATGCATGATTAATTAAAAACAGGGTGAATAAATAAACTTTACATTTGACCGAATAATTTGAATGCTAAAAGAGTTAGATCTCTGCTGACATTGTTGGATCAGATTAGGAGCCAGTTTGGGACAGGTTTTGGACTATTTTGGAGCTTGGTAGCAAATAAGTCTCACTGAATGATCCCAGTTTCAACTTCAAGTTGGAAAAGTTTCATTTATTTCTTTGGAGAAACGGCAGACAGTTTCACAACTGGCCATAAGCATCACAAGTGCCTGTCTATGTGCATAACAGCTGCAAAGTACATCACACTTCCCTTAAACATCACAACTGCCCAGAAACATCATAACAGCTCTTTAACATCACAACTGCCGCTATATGTTACAGTTGTACAACACTGCCAATATATATATATATATATATATCAAGCTGCCCATAAATATCACAACTTACCCGTAAATATCACAACTGCCCATATACATGTTTCAGAATGTTTTATTCTATATAAATCATCATCATCATCGTTTAACGTCCGCTTTCCATGCTAGCATGGGTTGGACGGTTTGACTGGGGACTGGCAAGCCAGAAGGCTGCACCAGACTCCAATCTGATTGGGCAGAGTTTCTACAGCTGGATGCCCTTCCTAACGCCAACCACTCCGAGAGTGTAGTGCCACTCAGATGTTTGTACCACTTTGTACATGTCAATACCACCCTAAACACTCATACCCGTGCCACTTTATGCCCGCAGGGTTGCGTCACAACACTTTATTCGCATACATTGGTGCCATTTTATAACTGCAAGTTACTGCCACTACAATTCCACATGTTAGTACTATTTTGTCCCGTTAACATGTTGCTCTCACTCTGAACCCCCATGTGATTATTTCTTTGCCCCCACACCTTCATACCAATTTATACTCTACCCCATGTATCAGTACAAATACTCCCATAATAATTGTAACGCTTTACTTACATGTTACTACCACTCTGTACCCACATGTTAGAACCACTTTCTACCCACATACTTGTACCACCTCACCCACATGTTCACGCCACTTTACCTACATGTTGGTACAGTTTCACCTGCTTGTGGGTACCGCTTCACGCATATGCTGGTACTAGTTCACCCACATATCGGTGCCTCTTTCTCTATGTTTGAACATCTTTTGCTGACATGATGGTGCCAATCCACTGACATGTAGATTTGTCCTTCGCTAATACATTGGTGTCACTTCATTTACATGTTGGTATTGCCTCACCTACCTGTTCGCACCATTTTTCATCTACCTGTTTGTCGCTCACATGGTAATACCACATGTCAGTGCCAGTTTCTTTTTCCTCTATCAATACCAGTTCCAATTGAGGAACAAGACATGTAATAGATAAGAAAGGTACTTTGCTATAACATCGCATGACAGTATTCATAATTTCTGTCATTTCTGTCATCATTTCACACTTGTTCCACATATTGGTGCCACTTTGTACACATTTTGGTGCTACTTCACTTACATGTTGGTACCTGCTGCCATCCCTATATCCTTACCATTTTTGTCACCTGCTGCCATCCCTATATCCTTACCATTTTTGTCACCTGCTGCCATCCCTATATCCTTACCATTTTTGTCACCTACATGTTGGTATCACTTCCTCTACATGTTCACACCATTTTTTAACTACATGTTTGTACCACTTGCCACTCACATACTGATACCACATTTCGGTACCACTTCTGCAAAAATTAAAAATCTAAAGTTTTTTTGTATTTTTTTTTTCTACACTGATTCCTGTTCTAATGAAGGAATGAGACAGGTGGCAGATAAGGAATATACTTTGCTATAATATCACATGTTGACTTTCATAATCTCTCTCCTCTCAGCTCTATACTCATTCCACACTCTCCTTCCCCGCTACCCCTTGCGATTCTATCAAATTCCTCTGTCTTCTCATTAAATTAGCACCGTAGCACACCTCTTCCTTCACCAGGTGCTGTTTTTTTCTATCTCTTTTTTCTTTATGGAGTGGGGGGTGGGGGTGGAGTTATCAATGACTTGCTATCTTTCTGCCAGCCAACCACACACACACACACCCGCATGTCTCCTTCAATATGAATGTCTAAATCCATCAGCTGGAAGCGAGAGATTTGGCAAACAGCTGCAGGATAAGCTGGTAATTTCCTCTCTAACTATTGGACTAGACACATCTGTAGCAACTGCCTGGGAGAGAAACACATACAAACATACATACACACACACACACACACACACACACACACACACACACATACACTTGCGCACATGCAATCTCACACACTGTGTGTGTATGTATGTGTGGCTGTATGGTAAGAGCTGACATAAACAAACCAACATCGGTTATCAAACAGTGAGAAACAAAGACACACACACACACACACACACACACAAAGATACAATGGGCTCCTTTCAGTTTCTATCTTCCAAATGCACTCACAAGGCTTTGGTCGGCCCGGGGCTATATTAGAAGACAGCCAAAGTGTTTTTGCGGTGGGACTGAACCTGAGGCCACTTGGTTGGGAAGCAAGCTCCTCAACTACACAGCCATGTCTTTAAGTCATATGGTGCTTGCAAATCATGAGAGAAGGACTCAATACATTGACAGCAGTGTTAATGTTTCATCTGGGACCATGTTAAACTATCTTTGGATATTTTTTTCTTAATAATAATCTCCAGGTGAAATATCTTACAAGTTATTGGTAACTCTTGCTATAAGAACTATCAACCTCTCTTTGCCTATTTCTCCCCCTCCCCCTCCTCTTTCCCTCCCTCGTTTTCTCTGTCTTTCTCACTTCTCTCTTAGTGAAACTTCCAAATAAACCGCTACAGTGTGTGAATTTACTTTGAAGTGTCCAAATTCCACTGTTTCTTTCTTTTATCTCCACGTATTCCACTATTTTCACTTCCCGAATTTAGCCTTTCCTCCCTCTCCCCCCCTCTCTCTCTCCCCCGCTCTCTCCCCCCCTCCCCCCCTCTCTCTCTCTCTCTTTCTTTCTCTCTGTCTTGTTATAGTTCTTTATTTTCTTACTTCTCACTACAACCTGTTTCTGTGAAGCTATTCATCCGTCCATCCATCTATCGATCTACAAACCTACTTCCCTGTCTATCTGTCCAGCTTCTTAGCCATCTATTTTTCCATCTATCTACCTATACATCTATGTATCCATCCATCCATCCATCTGTCTGTCTGTCTACCCATCCATCCCTCTATCTGTCTGTCTATCTATCTATCTATCTATCTATCTATCTATCTATCTATCCATCTACCTGTCTATCTATCCACCTATATATCTACCTACCTATCCATCCATTAACCCATCTAGCTATCCA
>NC_142940.1:6586919-6594419 GCF_046866305.1 Octopus bimaculoides | reverse complement strand
TACATGTACGTGCACGTTTTGTTGCACAGTATGTATATCTGATGCACGTGTGCATTTACAATTGCACACATGCATATGCGCATGCTGATGTGATCTTATCTTCGTGCACCACTCTTCTGCCATTCAACAGCATTACAGCAGCTTATTGCTTTTTTTAACCTCATCATCATTATTCTCTACACCAATATGGGTTCATTAGTTGGCATGGTTCCTACGGCGGGAGGCCCTTCCTAATGCCAACCCCTTTACAGTTTATACTGGACCCTTTTTTTTTTTCTTTGTGCCACCAACACAAATCAAGTTGCCAACATTGACATCATGTCATATATATATATATATATGTGTGATAGGCTTCTTTCAGTTTCCATCTACCAAATCCATACACACACACATATATACAATAGGCTTTTTCAGTTTTTGCCTACCAACTCCACTCACAAGACTTTAATTGGTCTGAGGCTATAATAAAAGACGTTTGCCCAAGGTACTACACAGTGAAACTGAACCTGGAACCATGTGGTTAGGAAGCAAGCTTCTTACCACACAGCCAAATCCACCATAAATCTATCTTACTTCAAAATGGTAAGGAGGGGAGTGGAAATTGGAAGCGGTTGAGTAGAATTTCTGATTCTAGTGAAGTGTTAAACTCTTATGTAACTGACGCTAAACACTCGTGAGGTTGCCCTACTTGTTGTGATCGAGGCCTTGCAGTCTGCTACTGTGCATGCAAACAACTTACTGTCCCTCTTTCATGCTCTAAATTAGATTAATAACCATTTAAATAAACATCGATAATACACGCACAGAAACACACACCCATATTCAGTCATATCACTTGTATATAAAATAAATGCCTTGTCAGACAAACCCAAAAGCACGATGCTATTTGCTGATGTTAAATAAAGTGTTAAATCCTTATGGTATGCAGGTTAATGGTTCCTGCCGATGGCATGGAAAAAGCGCTATTCGAGCATGGTTGCTGCCAGTACCGACTGACTGGCCCTCGTGCTAGTGGCATGTAAAAAGTGCTCACTACACTCTCAGAGTGGGTGGCGTTAGGAAGTGCATCCAGCTGTAGAAACTTTGCCAGATTGGATTGGAGCCTGGTGCAGCCTTTGGGCTTGCCAGCCCTCAGTCAAACTGTCCAACCCATGATGATGATGAGGACAATAACCCGCCCCTCTTTCTCTCACAGTACAATTTTGTTTAACTTTGTTTTTCTCTGTTTTTTTTGGCATTTTTCCTTATAGTGTTCTTTCTTTGTCTCTTTTTCAGCTGTACGACAACGCAATGATCAATGCCGGACTGACGGACGACCCGAGAGCCATGGTAGGGAGACTGAACAAACTTTTGATCAAAGCCCTGGAAAACAAGTGAGCCAGTGGGCCGTGCGGAAACACCTGCCCTACAAACGTGCACCTACTGTGTACCCACTGTGCACCAACAATGCAGCATTCAGTCATCTGATTAATCACCAATTCATTCTTCCTGGCTTCCCATTTAGTAAGAGGAAACATTTACCAACTGCTGGCAGACTAGACTACTTCGTAATCTTTACCTTCTCCCTGTGTCTTTCTCTTTCTATCTATCTCTGTTCCACTCTCTCTCTCTCTCTCTCACCTCTGTTCCTCTATCTCCCTTTCTGTCAAATTCTGTTCCTCTATCTCTCTCTCTTGTCCCTTCTCGGCACCATTTTTCAATCCTCTCCTTGTCCCCCAGCAGCGATTAATCTACCTGTTGGATAAGTAAGATATCATGTGATGAACTTACAATAAAGAAGAAAAAACAATAAACAAAGGCCATTTGACTATTTGGAGTTCATTTGTGACACTTAGCTTAAGATAATGAGAACAAACAACAAGACTGAACTTCATGTTGTGAATCTCACTACTTAAACGCACACACACACATACATACACTATACATATATATGTGTGTGTGTGTGTAGTATAGTCATAATGTTTTGTTGCTTTGTACTCGTCAGAGGATTGTCTTTTTTTTCTTGGTCTGGTCTGATCAAAGACTGTCTCAAGTGCCATACTGTACAGGCAGCATTCAGTTCAATGAGATTGTGTGAAGTGCTGTTTGTACACCATACACCATACAAATTGCTCTGTGTACACACTTGTTAAGTAAATAAAACTACAAATAACTCAAGTTCAAATCACAGTAACATCTTTCTTTTTTTTTTCCATTGTTTCCTTTTTTCTCTTTTTTTTGTGTTTCAGTAGTTCCAGGGAGATGGTGGTGGCAGTAGTGGTGGTCGTGGTGTGATGGTGGTGGTGGTAGTAGTGGTCAGAGGTTTAAATATAACCTCCACCACCATCAGTTCTTTGTTGTTGTTATCCACTAGTGATCCCTTGATTGAGCAGACACATGATCAAAGTCATTCCATTCATGACCATCCTGCCAGTTTTAGGAGTACATTATTTAAGATGATAGTGTCAATAATCTTGAGAGAAGATTTTGCTGCTATTTCTAGCGGATCCATCAACCATGCTTAATTTATCTCATTCGTTTGTTGTTGTTGCTGTTGTGGTTGATTTTGTTGTTGTTTTCATTGATGTTGCTGTTATTGTCACTTTTGTTGTTGATAATCTGAGAGAAGATTTTGTTGCTATTTCTAGCTGATCGATTGACCATGTATAATTTATCTCATTGCTTTGTTGTTGTCACAGGTAGCAACCAGATATTGGTTTGTATATGTTTATATTTTCTAAATTTCTAAACAACACATTACCACGGAAACAATGGCCATTCTTTCGTTTAGTCACGAAGTTAATTAGCGAATAGATTTCTTCGTTTCTTGTTGTTGGTGACGTCTTCCTCCTTGTAATTTAACCTTTTCTTTCTTTAATTTATTTCCTTAAAATACATGGATTTGTTTGTTTGTTTTTAACCCTGTAGCTTTCGGATTATTCTGTCAAATCCAATACTCATTTATTCACATTGTTTTGAATTAATCATCCATTATCTCTTAAGTTCAAGATTTCAATGATGTGATTGGTTGTTTTTAGAATGACAGTGTAGGATAAGTATGAGAGGCCAGACCCACCCAGTTTAAACATGAGGCAGTATTTGAGCTGGATATGGCTGGCTTAATCCTTTAGCATTCAGATTTACTCTGTCAAATGTAATGCTTATTTATCCACATTGTTTTGAATTAATCATGCATTATCTCATAGCTTCAAGAGTTCAATTTAAATGCTAAAGGGTTAACATCTATTTTTCCATGTTAGCATGGATCAGGTGGGTATGTGCTTAAAGCAGAATTTATAGATATATATATATATATATATATATACCAACTTAACTATCTATTTGTCTATCTATCCTATCTACCAACTTATCTGTCTACCAATCTATCCTTATCCATCTATCTGTCTGTCTGTCTATCTATCAAATATCTACCAACTTATCTATCTATTTATCTACCAACTTATCTATCTATCAGTCTATCAGTCTGTGTTCTTGTCCTTCTGTTAATCTGACTGTCTGTTTCTGTTCTGTCTATCCCCACTTCTCTCTCTCCCCGCTTGACAGCTGCGGTTGGTTCATTTACATTCCCTATAACTTAGTGGTTCAGCAAAAAGAGACTAATAGAATAAATACCAGTCTTAAAAATTAAGATTGATGTGATTGACCGAATCCTTCAAGGTCATGCTGCAGCATGACCACAATCTAGTGACAGAAATAAGTAAACAAACAAACAAAAAAAAAACGAAATAGAGAGGACGGTCACAATTGGAATGTGTTTGATCAAACATATGCTTGATCAAGTCTGACCTAGGGTTAAACCACAACAAAGAGATCGAGCCTCTATACAGTCACTATCCTATTAGAAATAGCAGTCAAATCTTCTACGATTTGTATCCTACTGTCTTATACAAAAGACAGACATTTGATGATGTAGTCTTGGATGCATTACATATGGTAAAAAAAAAAAAAAAAAAAAAAGATGTGATGGCCATGACTGGAACACCCTTTATCATAAGTCTACTGAATCAATTGACCTGGGGTTAAACGGGAAGTACACCATACCGGCAACCTGCATTTAGGCCCTTCCCCTCTTTCTAAATAAATGATTCGCTATTGCCACAGCATCTCATGAAATCCATAGTTTGAAATAAATAAATAAATAATAATAATAATAATAATAATAATAATAATGGCATGGATTAATCATAGACACTGAGAGATATTGATGATTCTATTGCAGTATCCTGTAGGGATGTATCAATGCCGCAACAAGGCAGCAGTGGGTGGAAGAGAACATTCTACAATGGATCTGTGTGAGTGTTTGTAATTTTTGTGTGCTTCCATACATATACATGTTTTGATGCTTAAATATGGATAATCAGATATTTCATTTTCTCTCCCATTTTTCCATTGCTTATTGTTTGGTTATTTTTATTTATTTATTTTATTTTATTTTATTTTGGTTTTGTATATTTACATGTGTTTGAAGATGCATGCAATTTATAAAATGCGTTTGTGTGTATATGGTAATATGTGTTTGTATATATATATGTGTGTGTGTGTGTGTATATATGTATATATATATATACGTATATGGATCTATATATATATGTATATGGATCTATATATATATATGTATATGGATCTATATATATATGTATATGTATCTATATATATATGTCTATCATATATATATATGTATATATATATATATATATATATATATATATATATATATATATATATATATGTATCTATATGTATCTATATGTATATGTATCTATATGTATATGTATATGTATCTATATGTATATGTATCTATATATATATGTATATGTATCTATATATATATGTATATGTATCTATATATATATGTATATGTATCTATATATATATGTATATGTATCTATATATATATGTATATGTATCTATATGTATATGTATCTATATATATATGTATATATATATATATATATATATATATACATATATATATATGTATATGTATCTATATGTATATGTATCTATATATATATCTATATATATATGTATATATATATATATATATATATATATATATATATATATACATATACATATATATATATAAATGTATATGTATCTATATGTATATGTATCTATATATATATGTATATGTATCTATATGTATATGTATCTATATGTATATGTATCTATATGTATATGTATCTATATGTATATGTATCTATATGTATATGTATATGTATCTATATGTATATGTATCTATATATATATATATATATATATATATATATATATATATATATATATATATATACATATACATATATATATATATAAATGTATATGTATCTATATGTATATGTATGTATATGTATCTATCTATATATGTATATGTATCTATATATATATATATGTATATGTATCTATATATATATGTATATACATATATATATATATATATATATATATATATATATGTATGTATGTATGTATGTATATGTATATCTATTGGCAAATCCCTAAACAAAAGAGAAACAGGAAATAAAACAACAAAAATCAATTGAATGTAACACAGTGAATATATTAGATTGATTCTCAGTGAAAGTTTTAGGCGGAAAAATAGGAGTGGAAATGACATTTCAAGCATGGCTCTTTGTCGGAAAGAGGGAAAAGTTCAGAGAGGAGGAAGAAGCAGATAGTCTGAAGAAAAGCATTTGTGTTGTTACTATATATATATATATATAAGGCGCAGGAGTGGCTGTGTGGTAAGTAGCTTGCTTACCAACCACATGGTTCTGGGTTCAGTCCCACTGCATGACACCTTGGGCAAGTGTCTTCTACTATAGCCTCGGGCAACCAAAGCCTTGTAAGTGGATTTGGTAGACAGAAACTGAGAGAAGCCCGTCGTATATATGTATATATATATATATGTGTGTATTGTGTGTCTGTGTTTGTCCCCCACCATCGCTTGACAACCGATGCTGGTGTGTTTACGTCCCCGTAACTTAGCAGTTCGGCAAAAGAAACTGATAGAATAAGTACTAGGCTTACAAAGAATAAGTCCTGGGGTTGATTTGTTTGACTAAAGGTGGTGCTCCAGCATGGCTGCAGTCAAATGACTGAAACAAGTAAAAGAGTAAAAGAGAAAATCCATCAGGTTTTGTGGGTAGGATGTTACAATCATGATCTTACAATTGTGGTTTTAATTCACAGACTGAGTGGTGAGCTGTGTTCTTCAGGAAAACACTGTTTCACTTTGCTCTAGGCCACTCAGCTTTGAATGAGTTGACCCTACAATGGACATATCCAGTGAGGTGCATTGTAATTTCAGTGACATATGTCATGGAAATGAGGTTAAAGTCTGGCCTTGTAATATAATCTGAGTAAGACTTATCCATCTGATGCTAGATTCTGCTTCCTAAAGTAACATTCTACCAGTATAGAACAGATGAACTGTTGCTTGTGAACTCTTATCCTTTCTGTCCCTCTGCAAATGGAGGATCCACTTACATGAAAAATATATCTGAATCATCTAATAACTCTATTGCTAGTTTTACTATCATCTGACAAGCAAATACTACTGCTAGTAGTAGTAGTAGTAGTAGTAGTAGTATAATCATGTCTATGTCCAGGTTCTGAAGAGGCTGGCATCCAGGAGAGCATCCATCCATATAACATCTCAAAAAGAACTATAAGGTGGTGTCATTTCCCCTCTTGTTTTAACAAGAAAAATAGCCTTTAAAACACTTATTCTACTACTACTACCACTACAACTTTACATTGTTGTTGTTGTTGTTGGCTAAGATCAATATCAAATTATTATTATTACTATTATTTTTATTATTATTATTATATTCCTCTTGACATTTCAGTGGTTTCGATGGTTTCTTGATAAATATCTTGAGATTGAAAAAGAAGCTTTGATGAAGACAAAATATATTATCATTGCAAACATTACAAAAGCTTCCGTTATCAATGTTTCACGTGTGCGTGTGTGTGTGTGTGAAAGTTTGCTTGCTCTCAGATAGACTTCAAGTGCTGGAGAGCTTCAAACAATGAATGAACTTTGTAAACAGACATAAATACATGTAGAGTCAAGTTATTTTCTGCTGGTCTCTCTGTTTATGTCCTTCTTTGCTTTTCTTTTCTTCTTCTTGTTCCATGATTGCTTCTGATTCATTACCTTTAATATTATAGTTTAATGTTCATCCTAACGAGATGTTTAAAACTGGTAAATAATTATAAATTAATGGCAATGTAAAAAGATGCTCCTCCAACATCATTTTTTTCCACAAGTGTCATATTTAATATCAAAGGACTGAATTTTTATCTCATCCTCTGTGTGCGTGTATGTATATATACATATATCACTGGTGACTCTGACACTCGGGCTGAGCCCAAGTATAAATTTAGTAAAGTGGACGTGTATTTGTTTGCTGATTTAATTTCAGCCAACACTGACTTCAAGTATGTAATTGCAGCCAATAATTCCGGGATTGATAAAATAAGTACCAGTTG
>NC_142940.1:6479419-6584419 GCF_046866305.1 Octopus bimaculoides | reverse complement strand
GCGAGTTGGCAGAAACGTTAGCACGCCAGGCGAAATGCTTAGCAGTATTTCATCTGTCTTTATGTTCTGAGTTCAAATTCCGCCAAAGTACTGGCAACAGCCACACTCAAACGGTGTTCTTTTACGTGCCATCTGCACAGGAGCCAGTCCAGCAGCATTGGCAACAACCTTGCTTCAATGTTTTTCCATGCCACTGGCACAAGTGCCAGTAACGCAACGCTATATATGCATAGATATACACACACACATATATATATATATATATATATATATATATATAAAGAGAGAGATGGTGGTGATAGGTCTCCACTTTTCAGCAATAAGGATTCAGTTATCTGCTCTTAAATTAATGTTTAAGTGATTGAGTATTCCACAGCCTCATGTACTCTTTATGTAATTCTCAGACAGGACGAGTATAGCACAGTGCAGACACAATCCATATGGAAAGCTTCTGTAGTTTCCATCTTCGCTTTCCCAACCTTGCATGGACCTGACAGAATTTTGGGGGGTAGATTTTCTATGCTCAGACTCCCTTCCGGGTCAACAGCCCCTTACTTGGGGCTGAACATGTTTTGTCAAAAAGACCAGATATGGCAGACATCTCTCGTATGACAGTAACACTCAATTACAACTATTGCAGGCTTCTTTCATTTTCTCTCCATCAGATCCACCCACAAGCCTTTGGTCAGCCAATGGCTGCAGTAGAAAAAACCCTAGTCCGAAGTACCATGAGGCAGAATTGAACTTGAAACCATGTGGTCATTCATTTATAAGGCAGGGTTGGATCTCATGTCTATGTTAGCTGATTTCTGAAAGTCAGAAATTATTAGTGCATCGGACAAAATGCTTAGTAGCAGCTTATCCGTTTTTCCATTTTGAGTTCAAATCCTGTCGAGATCAACTTTGCTTTTTATTCTTTTGGGGTCGATAAAATAAGCACCAGGTGAGAACTGGGACCAATGTAATTGACTTACACCTCTCCTGAAATTGCTGGCCTTGTGCCCAAATTTGAAACTATATTAGTAGTTTGTTTATTCCCGAAAATTAAGTTCTTCCTTCTGGCACTACATGAAGATGAGAATATTGTCAAATTATTGTTGTGAAGAAATGGTTGAGATGTTTGGAATTTTTTTGCCATCACCAAAGGTATACATATATATATATGTATGTAAAAACCATGCCAAAACTGACCTTGCTTGTGCTGGTGCCATGTAAAAAGTACTGAGTCCATTCTGCAGGGTGGTTGGTGCCAGGATCCAGCTTTATAAACCATGCCAAAACAGCTACAGAAGCCTGGTGTGGTCTTCTGCCTGGCCGGCTCCTGTCAAACCGTCCAACCCATGCCAGCATGGAAGGTGGACGTTAAATGATGATGAGAACGATATACATACATATATTTATATACAATGAGCTTCTTTCAGTTTCTGTCAACCAAATTGACTCAGAAGGCTTTGACTGGCCTGGGGCTATAGAAGATGACAGTTGCTAAGATACCACACATCCACACTTGTATCTTTGGTACAACAAAATAAATACCAGGTGAAAAGTGAGGTTGACCTAATTGGCTCAACCCCTCCCTCTTTCCAGTGAAGGTGTGTGGCTCGGTGGTTACGGTATTCAGCTCACAATCATAAGGTCAGGTGTTCAATTCCTGACTGTGCATTGTATCGTTGAACGAGATGCTTTTACTTTACACTGCTCCAGTCCATTCAGCTAACAAAAGCAAGTAGTACCTGAAATTCATAGGGTCAGTTTTGTCCCACTGAACCTGTCTGAGGAGTACTCAGCCACTTGCACGTTAATTTCACAAGCAGGATATTCTTTCTGTTGATTGAATCAACTGGAACAATTGTTATCCTAACTGATGAGCGCCAGAGTAGAAAATATAATACCAGTCATATACTGTGGTTGATTTAATTTACTCTTTCAGATTTGTGAGATTCTGTTAGTGTTAGACATCAATATTATGAACAACATTAAAGTCTGATATTACAAGCGACATTAAAATTCTTTCTGAAAGTCCAGTGAAGAACATGAAACAACACATGACACAGTATCGGATAGCGCGCAGTAAGGCCTACACTTCCCTCCAGCGACTGAAATTCATTTCATCTTCCAGATCAATAATACATTTGAAGTCTTTATGACATCTTTAATCCAAAGAAAGATCACAAGAAGAGAAAATCATTATCAAATTTAAACAGCGAAATCATAAGGGAACTGAGATTGCAGGTAAGGTCAAATGGCTTGGCAATTTGCATCAAACTATTTCTCCACCTCAACCAACCAACCACCAAAAACTTAGTGCTTACTATAGTTGTTGATGTTTCACCCCCAATGGTCCAGATTTACTAGACATTCCAGCCATGGCCTTCACAAAACAGTGCGTAATGTATTGCTAAGACAGCAAGATATGTGAATTAAGGAAGGCTTCGCTACCATTTCTACCAGGTTGAGTAACATTAGTGACTAATTGCTTGAATGGCCAATGTTATCTGAGAAATAACTAAAGAAAAATATAGATATTTTCCTTTTAATTGCCAAAATTTTGCATTTTATTTGTAATGATGTGGGTTTGTCATTCAATTTCATGGCCATTTGCATAATGATATTTAATTTTTTATAACCAAAAAGAAATATGTTCAGACTATCATAGAACGGTAGAATTCCTTTCAAAAATTCTCAAACAAGGCTTGAAGCCGCTGCAATGTAAGGGACTACAAAGGAAGAAAAAAAAAAAAGCCAACAAATTAAAAAAAATATAGGTTGATAAAGCTAAAAGGAGGACTTATGCTGGTGCCACATAAAAAGCACCCAGTACATCCTGTAAAATGGTTGGCATTAAGTTGAGGATCCAGTAGTAGAAACCATGGCAAAACAGACAACTGGAGGAGCCTGGTGCAGCTCTCCAGCTTCCATCAAAGCCATGGAAAACAGAAGTTAAATGATGATGAAAGGACTAAATAACATAATCCAGAAGATAAGAGAATGGTATAACGAGTTTCAGAGAAGAAAAGCTATTACGACTAACAGAAACTGCAACAAAGAAAGCATCTGGAAAGAGAAGCAGGTGACATTCTAAAGGTTTTGATAATAGAAATAAAAATGCAAGAGATACCAACTTAAAATGTAGGAATAATCCATATAATGCCCATAAAAGAATTTCACTGTATTTGGATTAAACGTTACGGTAAGCTTTTGCAATCTGGAAGAGGACAGTATGGAACTGTTAGCTATGGGTGTCAACTACCTACAGAACATTTTGTTTGCTCAGTCAGATGCTTCCCAGCAAGGTCATATCGAGACAAGTAGGAGCAAGTTTTGCATTGCAAAACCACAACCAGAAGTATATATGGGTTAACAAAGATTTGTATAGAGAAAGAATTTAATACAATGTTTGTTATTGGAGATATGTTTGACAAAAAAAAGAAAGTGTTTATGAAAAATATCACTAAATTACTATATAGAAAGAAAATTTTAGTTTTAAGAGAAATAAATAAAGCAGAGATATGCATGAATTTGAAAAGAGATTTTTAAAACTTAGCCATTAACAACTTGCTAGAGTGAGATATTCACACATACAAACACCTGACACTCGAGCCTTTACAATTTTATGTGCAGCTGTATTGTGGAAAGATATTTGGTAATAATAATAATAAAAAAAAAAAGAAACAACTTATGAAGTGTTTGTCTCAGCTGGGAATAAATATAATCAAGTAGCTTTCAACAATAGAATGGAGTAACTGAAAGTGTAGTCCTCTAGAGTATGGGGTGGACTAGCGAGAGCTCCCTAGAAAAAGCCAACAGCTTTTATTTACTCAGTCAGTAGAAAAAGGACACATTCTGAAATGACAGTTGTTAGAGTTAATAATAATAAAAAAAAAAGAAATTCAGTGAGCTATTAGTTCTGTTAAGAAGAGGGAGATTTCTCTAACCAAGTGAAGGGTAAATTTTTATGATGCTTGTTTATGAAGTGTGATACTGCATCGTAGCCAAAGAGGCATTGTTGGATGCAGAAATGTGAAAGGCAAGAAAATGAGTGACCACAACATTATATATAATTAGATGTGTTAAACAAATACAAGCAGATGTTAAGTGAATTTGAGTCAGTGTTAGTCTGCTGCACACAATCATTTCTCATGCTCATGTCCATATCTCTATTTTCCTTTGCTAATATGAGCTTGGAGATTTATTTTAAGCATGATTTTCATGGCTGGATGCTTTTCCTGTTGCCAAACCTTTATTTTTTTTTTTCTAATTAAGGGATGTCTTGAAAAGTACAGAGCAATTGAACCTAACACCAACATCAGCACTACTCCACATGGAGTACACAAACATTGATGTAAATTTGCACATGCACACACAATGGGCTTTTTGCCGTTTCCATCAACTAAATTCCCTCACATGGTATTAGCCAACTTGGGGATAGAGTACAAGATGCTTACGCAAGGTGCCATAATATAGAATTGAACCCAAAATCAAATGGCTGTAAATGTCAACTGTATGGCCAAACACCATCTTTAAACTAAGTTGAATGTTAAAGGATTCAAGATGAAAAGTGTGTGCGTGTGTGTGTGTGTGTGTGTGCTGTTTATGTCACAATTTAGACACTTTAAGTGGATGCAAAATAACTTTATCTGTGGAACTCAAAGAGCAATGCTATAAATAATGTAAATATTGGGTTGAAAACCTTTTTGGATAGAGAGGCCCCCTTGACAGAATTTGGCTTTCAATCCATAAGAGCCAACTCAATGTTTACTGCTGTTATTTAAGGCTTTATCGATTTTGAGTCCTACAGATAAAAATTTTTTTAAAAAAACGTATAAATAAGTGTAATAAAATTATTTCCCCTCCAAGAGGGAGAATCATTTTTAAGTACAACACTTCACCATGAAAAGACTTGTTTAATTAGAATTATAATCAACAACATATTGGTATGAAGAACATGACCACAAGCAGGAAAAATGTTTATTTGTTACATGGAAAAAAAAACCCCAAAAAATAGACAATAACATTAAATTACAAGAATACATATGAGAAAGAGGAAGAACGTGTATTCTCATACAAGATCTTCAATCTATGGTAATCAACATCACCAATCTCAAAGATTGGCTTGGAAAAAAAAAAAAAAAAAAAAAAAAAAAATTTGTTTCCTTTATTAAACCAACAGGCTAAGAACAACCTACCTATATGGAATGTCCAGAGCGAAAATTTTTAAGTGATTCAACAAATTTTTTTTTCTCTTGTCTTCATAATTTCATTCAACAGGTAAAATGTTTCCAGGTAATTTTTGGAAAGCATCTTACAAAAATAGAAGGATTGAAAAAAAAAAAAAAAAAGAAAGAAAGAAAACCAACAAACATAAAAACAAAACAACACTTCATATGTATAGGTCAACATACTTTAAAAACTATACTGGGACCTGCAAGTGTTACATTTTATTCAACATACACCTGGTACCGTTTTCTGGAAATAAGTCTGGCTCTATGTGGGCTAAATGACCGTTTCTGCACCTGTAGGAAACGTGAACGAGCAGAAGGAGGAGGAAGAAGAGGAGGAGCTGGAGGAAGAATAGCACAACAATACTGGTAACAGCCCTTTGCAAGCTATAAGGGGGAATGGGGGTGGGATGGCTGCAAGCCTTAGAGACTCCAAGAAAGAATAAAAGGGGGGATTAGGGGGGGAAAAAACAGGAGAGAGAAAGTGATGTTGGTGGCAAAAACAACAACAACAAGACCACCAAAGGAAAAATTATGGAATAATTAATTAATGGAATAGGTCATTGATGAATGACAACTAGGAATCAAGCCTCAACACCACTACCTCCTCCTCCTCCTCCACTGCCACCACCACCACCATCCACATCAACCTCCTTACAGCCCAACACAATTACAGAATGCAATATACAATTATTTTGTCCACAACTATTAGACTTTCTACAGCATTAAATGGTCAACCTCTAATATTTCAGGAAGAAAAAAAAAAAGTGGGGGGAGAAAAAAAAAGACCAGTAAATTTTTTTAATATACAAGGAAAGACCCACACACGCCCACACGCATGCACACAGTCATTCATGTATGTATATGTATGTAAATAATACACTTTTTTTTTGTTGTTTCTTTTTGCACACAAGTCACTTTAAAAAATTCCTGATCTATCACATCTGACACAATGAGCCTTAAGATTTTGTTTAATGAATACGGTGGAAGGAGTAGTAAGTGTCTTTACAACAACATTCAAACTGTACACCTGTATTTGCCTACACAGCCAGCATATAACAACTCTTCATTCAAAATAGTTTATTTCTGCCTGCTTTATCCTCATTATCGATCATCCAGTTTCCACCTGGCGACGACACCAAGGTAGAAATAATGAAATTAGACATTCAATTAGAACTTTTTTTTTGGTATTTTTTTTCTTTTTAAATTGGAGTTTTCTATTTCCTTTCCTTCAGATTATTACTGTTTCCACCGTACCCCCTAAATTATTTTAAAATTTTCTTTATTTTTTGTCTTCTTTTAACAGCAACCACTAGCAAGCCTCATTCACGTGTTGAAAGAATCAACGCAACAATCAATCCATAGAGTCCCAATACTTCAGCAAAAATGAGGATAAGAATCATTCCGACAAACAACCTGGGTTGTTGAGCTGTTCCTCGCACGCCAGCGTCTCCAACTATGCCAATAGCAAACCCAGCAGCTAATCCACTCAAACCGACACTTAGACCAGCACCTAAATGAACAAAAGCCCTGAAAAATGAACAAAGAAACATGTTAAATTTACGCTTATACCAG
Organism: Octopus bimaculoides; assembly: GCF_046866305.1. NCBI lineage: Eukaryota > Metazoa > Mollusca > Cephalopoda > Octopoda > Octopodidae > Octopus > Octopus bimaculoides. The sequence continues at coordinate 6,577,625 of NC_142940.1, read as the reverse complement.
CGAGTCTTATAAATCTGTCAGGTTACAAGAAATGAAAAGGAAAAGAAAAAGAACTGCCACTGTCTGAGAGAACATGTTCAAAAAAATGTCCCCAAAATTGTGAAAGTAAAAAGCTTCAGTTTTAGTATAAAGCTTTGATAACATTACCATAAGCAAAATGGGAACATCTATCACCTGACATGTTTGAGAGCTGACTATATTAAAATGGCAGTATGAGTGTGTGTGTGTGTGTGTGTGTGTGTGCATGCACAAATGTGTATATGAGTGAGTGTACATGCACAAATGTGTATATGAGTGAGTGTACATGCACAAATGTGTATATGAGTGAGTGTACATGCACAAATGTGTATATGAGTGAGTGTACATGCACAAATGTGTATACGAGTGAGTGTACATGCACAAATGTGTATATGAGTGAGTGTACATGCACAAATGTGTATATGAGCGAGTGTACATGCACAAATGTGTATATGAGTACGTGCGTGTGCATGAGTGCAAATGTGTGGATGAGTGTGCGTGCAAATGTGCATGAGTGTAAATATGTGTATGCATGTGCAAATGTGTATGCAAGCATGCATATATATGAATGTGTATATGCACATGCATGCATGTGCACATGCAAGCATGCGTTCAAATGTGCATGTGCATGCAAATATGTGTGTGAGTGTTTGTGCAAAAACAGAATATATTTTGTCAGTGGATGAAAAGACTAACGCCACCAGTTTCATCTCATCATCAAGTAGGCTGGTCAGCCAGAGTATTTTGCATAAGAAGGCTTAAACAAAGAAACTATTTAAATGTTCTATGCTAATTTATTCTGAAAAACGGGGCAAGTGTTGAATTGGCTTTTGTTTATCAAAAATGGAAACAGCTTAGATTCACATGACTTAGTGAAACAAAAAATTATCTGTTACAGCATGTGGGGAATTCAGATTCATAGAAGAAAATTAACATTCTTATAAACCAGGAGCAACATATGTAACAAGTCTCTAAGAATATAAAACCAGCAACTACAACTTTGACCCACTAAGAATTGAACTCTCTCACTGCTCTAAAGTCCATATTTGTAACGTAATCTTTTTCTCAAGAGCAAGGATAAAATACCAGATGCTCTTGTAATGGTCTTTTTTTTTAAAGCTAAAACTGTTCTGCTTGGTTGTCTTAACTAGCAAATAGGTACAAGCAAATGGCAGTGCAGCCTTCCTACAATTCAGTATATTTTCTTTCTGAAAATTAGATAACTGCATTAGCCGTTTTATTACCATATTTGTTGACATACAATGCTCTTGTTTCAGTTTCTAAAAATATCAAAAGGTTTAATAAAGTAACTTCAAATTTAATTTTGATGGAATGTTTTAATTTAAGTCACCTTAAAACAGGAAGCTTGTATCAAAGCTTCAAGGGTTTAATGGGTTGTTATCAAACGGGTTGTCTGATGAGCAATTGTGGGCCATTCATGGCTGACCTTAAAGATAAACCTCACCATTTGGTATTTACACCGTCTTTGAATAAATGACAACAGATTGGTGCCAAAGTCATGAACCCAAATTCTGCAAGCGCTAAACATTTTTTTGATAATGGTTTAATGAAAAGCAGCAGCAGCACATTACAAGATGTGCCTGTTTCAGAGAGGCCCTTTCGGCTGGTGACTCTTAGGCAGGAAATCTAATCTTAATGTTTGCAACAATGTTATCCTCAAGAATTACTTAGCTTACCTTAATCAGCCTTGATGGCTGAAATCGTTAATCTTTTTGATGCCAACCAACCCAAGACTGCCTATGTTTCTGATACAAATTTCCTGTTTAGTTTTATAATTATAGTTTATTTACTAAATTCTTCATTACTTTCAAGATTAAGTTAAATGCAAGCTGTGTATTTTAACATAAATATGGTAACAAAAGGATTTTAAAAACCAGAAAAATTGATTTTCTCTGTATATTTGCCTCAGTTACAATGCAAACCATTACAGAGGAATGATAATATTCTTTGATTAGTAATTTTTCCCTTGCTAGAAATTTAGAAAACTGAAGATAAAATCTAAGGGTAGTTGTGGGTATATGTCTTTGCAATAACTTTCAATACAACAAACTATAAAGAAAAAAAACACTTACTTGAACAGCTTGTAGCCTTGTTTGATATTATTAGCAATAAGGACAGCCACAACCAAACCATAAATGGCGAGGATACCAGCCATGACAACTGGAATGATGGATTTCATAATCAACTCTGGACGCATGACAGACATGGCTGCGATACCTGTGCCGGACTTGGCTGTGCCATAGGCAGCACCAAGTGCTGTAGGAGGAAAGTAAAGAAACAGAAATTGTTAAAATAACAAGTCAAGATTACCTGCCAACACAAAATAAAGCTTGTTGTAAGCCGATAAAACATCCTTAAACCACAAAATAATAGTAAGTTGTTACATATTTACTAAATGAGATAACGAAAACGACTTCATTTAAATTTGAAATTTGATGTGACACCAGATCCAACTGTTGCAGAAATTCCAATCAATTCATCTTGAAGATTATGGATGAGAATTTCAAAATCAATCCCAAAAGAAACGAAAAAGAAATAAAACTGAAATACATTAATTAGCAGAAGACTGAATTAGGTTGCAGAAAATTTTATCTTTCAATAAGAAAGCTAATGGCTTTGTTAAGGAATTGATTCACAGCAGGGAAATTTTAAAAAAACAAGGTTGAAAATGGTAATAAGAAGAGACCTGGCACTTAAGGTGCAGTGTTAGCATGAGGTATTTGAAATGATTGAAAAACCATAATAGTAGGGATGTTGTAAATATTAATTTATTTTTTTAATGTGACCCTTTCAAATTTGACGATTTTGAGGGCCAATGTTGAGAATTTTTTTTTTTTTTTAAACAATGTTCCAGCAATCATTTAAGCAAAGAACCCTTCAACCCTGCTTACCAAGAAATTGAACTCAGCGATCAGAATAACTGATTATCAGCAACAAATAAGACAATTTATTAATATTTTGTCTAACATAATTCTGGTATCAAAAAAATTTTTAGACAACGTATACAAAAAAAAAAGAAAAAGCTTAAAATACTGTATTCGTGTAAAAGCTGAGCCCCCAATTTAGAGTCAAATCTTGATACGAATTGCACTTGCTCCCCATATCTAAACTCGGTATCAGCTCTGTCCTAAGCCACACACCCTGCTTTCTTTTCTTCAGAAAAAAAAACCAAGTATAAAATAATGCGACTCAAGTAATTATACCGATTTTTTAAAATTATGATTGCGTTCCAGTAAAGGGGTAGCACAATTCGGTTTTTATGAAAACCGCCAAGATTCGATCGACCAAACTCTAGCATCAAATTAAAAATATCATCTATCACATCAAATACAATATATAAACAGTCTTCATGTAATCACTATTCCTAAAAAAAATTTTTAAATGCATAAGAAACCCGCGAAACAGTTACATAAAAGTTTCGTCATGTTAAAAAGTTTACAATCACGTGATTGTAAGCAATTTAATGGGTACGTGTGGATTCACTATCACATGCTAAGACATAATAAACTATGAGAATTCCCATAAAAAATACTGAAAACTTCAGCTCAGCTTAATCACCAACTAAATTTATTTCACAAGAATGAGCCGAAACGTAGATCTAAACACCAAGTTAACCCTATAATCAAATGACGTTCCGACCGTGACCATCAACTTTTATTCAGACAACTATACAAACTCCATCTATTCTGTCCTATATGTGCTTTCCTTTAAGAAAGTGCAGTGCGAATTGGCTGCTATTTCTAGCAAATGACTCGATCACACAAGCACAACCGTCTCCAAATTGTCTGAGCTGTAGTGGCGTGGGGAGGGGGGAATATAAAGAAAAATAACCATTTAAATTTTTAATTGTCAATCACGATTCTTTATTAATTACAAAATAAAAAAAAAAATAGGTAATGAAAAGGGAAACGGGAGAGATACTTGCACCCAAATAACTAGCTTTTACAATTTCCAAATTTACGACTTATTAAAAGCGACAGAAGCTGGCAGAATCGTTGGCGTATCGGATAAAAGAGTTTAGCGGTATTTTTTCCAGTTCTCTACGTTCCGAGTTCAAATCGTGCCATGGTCGACTTTGCCTTTTATCTTTTTAAAATCGACAAAATAAAGTGCCAGTAAAAGCTTCAGGGGTCAATGTAACTGACTCGCCCCCCCCCCCCCCCATTCCTTACTCCACTCAAAAATGTTGTCCTTGTGCCAAAATTTGAAAGTTATTACGTTCCAACAATTTCGCAATATTATGTGTGTGTGTAATTTATCCCGGAACTCGATCAATGCTAATGTAAATATATAACAGTAAAATTTAATACACACAATTTGCTGTTGTAATTTTACAGATTCTAGTAAATTATTTATGAAAAAAAAAATTGAAACCAAACCCATATTTGATTTAGATAAATATTTTGCAAGTTAACCTGCTGAAACTACTTTAAACAAGATGTGAAAAACAGCAGGTTTCAAAGTTGAACAAATTATAATAATGGGAACGGCAATAGCCTAACGACAACGAATATAAACAGTGAAACATTGTGAACACAATTTTAATTTCCATAAATTACAGGTAGAATTATTAGTTAAACGAGAGAGGGAAATCAATAGCAGACCCCATAGGGCCAACGCTGTTATTAATAGAAAGAAAATCGTATCACGTATATCGGGGGTCCAAAACCGCAGGACCGCACAGAAAGAATACATTTAAAATTTTTATTTCCGTGTTATTTATTGACTAAAGCAATGATGTATTATATACGCAATATGTATTCATCATATATGTAATAACTAAATTTATATCATTTATTCACTGTGTTTTGTTATACGCGTGATTCGCCCTGTCCTTGATATACAAAAGGTTGGGGACCGCTGACAAGAGATTGTGAGAGGACCCTCAACGGAACGACAGGTTCTAAGAATCATTCCTGTCTGTGACACGTCTGCATAATGTATTTCACCATTAATACCCTAACTTCCAAGCAAAAATAGGGATTAATTAGACACCCCACCTCTACTGTTACGTAATATATGCAGAACTTTCCTCGGCCAAAAAACTGAATTTTTCTTTTCTTTTAAGTTTGATATATTTATACACTCTGCCATTTCAACATTTATGCTAGGGGATAAATGTATTCTTTGTGAAGAATCGCTGCTCTAAAGACTGATAAGAACAGTAGTTGTTACATCTAGGAACCCTTTATACGATTTCCTCAATCTGCTGATCCCCTGACCCCACCCACTCACTATCGCAATATCAAGACAAACAAAAACAAATACAGTCTTTTGAAAAATGAAGACAATATTTTCTTTTTTATTGAAAGAATTAAATTTTATTAAACGACCATATCTTCATGAACTTCAGAATTTTTCACAGACGCGACGGGTTAGAAAAACAGGTCAAACCCCGAGAAAAGTCTATGAGACACCATTAAAAGAATAAAATCCTAGTCGATCACAAGAAATCTTTATGTGAAATGACCAATAACATATGTTAACATATCAGTTTAAATTGTAACATCTCCACCCACCCCCTACACATGTGATCGTGACCGACTAGACAATCGGAAGTTGTTATACATCGCTGGTCACAATGCGCTTTACACACGCTTAGCTTTCTAATGATGCCACCGCGTATGTAAGTCAAATTGTAATAAAAACAATTTAACATTAAACTGAAGAAATATCAACACCTTTATTTTAAGACTACATAGCTTATCAAAAACTTTTACAAGATGGGTGACAGTGAGTTCGAAGTTTCGGCCTGCTAACCTTCATTTTACACAAACCATACACACATTATATATGAATATTAAAAAGAAAGGATTTTTACTAATTCAGTTTTATAGATTAAGAAATGTGGTACATGTCTAAGATGTCTAGAATATGCTACAGCCAAAAGATTCTTTCAAAATCAGACATTGATATTAATTCAATCTGAACGCTTCGGAAAACCTCCATCGAAACCCGAAGGGAGTTTTAGATGCGTTAGTAACCCCAAAGAGTTACAGGCACGTCTTCTAGAACCAAAGAAACATCGAAAAAGAATTGTGTTACTTATTCTGGAAAGAAAAAACGATGAAGGAAGAAAGTATTTAAAATAAATCTATCAGTGAAGAAGAGAGGAAACTGGCCTCCTGAAATTTAGGTCGATCATAAACAGAACCTCTAAATATCGATTAGTTAATGAGAAATGATGAGATCAGGGAAAGGAGAAGAAACGGGAGTTGCGACATATCTAACCCTCTCTCTCTATCCAGTTAACAACCATTACTCGGTCCAATGTGAAGCAACCGGGAGCTAAATTTAGAATCACACTGGAAAAAAGAAAACACAAACAACCAGATGCCAGGCGAAACCACACTAAACTGCACAGCCATACTTGAATATATGTAAAAATAAAATATTAGGCTTTTTTAATAAGGAGACGTTAATGTACATGGAACAGCAGCCATAAAAAGAGGGAGTTGTACGAGAGATCAGCTTGGCCTGCTAGAAATAACAGCTAAATCTACCTGAAGTGACATATTTCAAAGGTATATATATTGGATAATGTAGTCATAGATACGACTGAAAAAGCTGCCACAGATGAAATCAGGGGGCTGACATGGAATCGGTCAACAGGTACATTTTTTAACAAATTGACCACCATAGCATGCATGGGTAGCACATTTTCGAGAAGCGGGCCGCATGTGACATGGTTTCATCATCAGGCGAGCCGCACGACTACTAAAAAAAAAAAATCCAAGGTATCTTTTTGGTTGACATTCAGAATGTTCAGTGGACCACAGTTTGCTCATGACTGATCTATAGTCAAATCTTACGGATTTAAACATTTTTAAAATTACACCCCAATAAAAAAAATCCATCTTTAAAATAACCATAAACACCCGAAAATTAAATAAGTCAGAAATAGATTACGTCACATCTGTTATAAGGATATAAACAACAAAAAAACAATCTCATCTGCCAGAGTATTTGATAGCTACCCCCAAAATCTCATGACTAGTACAATAACATCATATGATCTCATTGGTCATATGAATAATGAGGTTCAGTTGTAGATAAAATAAATCAAGGATTGGCAAAAGAAACGGATGTTTGCACTAAAATTTTATCCGAAACGAAAAGGTGTGGTGACGAATGTCCCATGACATTCCATCCCCCCATTGGAAAAGTACTACTTTCCAAAGGTTCCCCTTACTAAAAGCACAAGACCTATTAAAAACCTAGACAAGTAAATTAAGGTTGTTGAGGGTAGAGATTTATGAAGTGCTTCCTCTATCTCCCTGATTACGTAAAACCTCTCACAAGACTTGTATACAGAGGACAATACCCTCCACTCCATCGCCCTAGATACAACGATAACAATCTATGTTGTCATTGTGTGTGTACTTTAGTTTGGTACTTCACCGTTCAACCGTTGCTATTTCACCCCCGAAATGTTAGTACTTTGACCACGTTTATCTCTACGAATTGACCTTGTGTTTCAAGAAGGACGGCTGCCGAAAAAATCGAACACGAAAGACCAAGATACTTCATAGTAGTGCACCTGCCCTCATTAACCGAGATGTGCCCAAAATTTCAGCGATAAATACAAACCACTGAACCTCGACCTGCTAGAAAGAGCTTGTGAAATCGACAATACATCCATCTAATAAGACAGACACACTGAATAATGTAGTTTTAGACATTAGATCTCGGAGAGAGAGAAAAAAAAAAAAGTGGCATTGTCGTGGCTGGAACGCCTTTGATAAATCTGCTAGAAGAGGGGTTAAACTATCATTTCGAAATGAGATTAAGATTAGTAGTGGTAGGCCAACGAAAGTAGACCGTCCGAAACTTAGATATTTCCTCTCTCGGCAAACCTTCTTCTCAAACAACACTTAGGATTAGATTGTTAATAGTTACAATGTACAAAATAAATAGATTTTATTTAAAGTAAATAAAAAGGCTGCCATAAACGAAGATATGAATTTAGGTGTGCCACCATTGAAATAAATATATATATATAGAGAGAGAGGGGAGTGAAGATAGATCGACATTTTACGTATGCCAGAAATCCAGTGTTCCTCTTCCGAGTTGAGAGCATGTCGACTGGCCTTCACCTTTGCTTTCAATTTCATTTATATCTACAAATAATTCTTTCTAGCCAGACACAAATGCCCGAATCGGTTTCTTTCTTTTCCCGTGTGGTGGTAGTGGGTGTCAGTCGATTACCATCGATCCTCAGTTCTCGACTGGTATTTCATTTCATCGACTTCGAAAAAAGAAGAGAGACGTTTTAGCCTCGGTGGGAATTGAACTCTAAACGGAAAGCGCCGCATCTAAATCCCGCAAGGTCCGTACGATGTCCTAACAATGCTTATCCGGCACCTTTCAGACATCGATTAACAAATATATCCCTTAGATACTATTGTAGAAAAATATATAGTAAGTCCGTAGTCGGGCAAGAATATTCTGGTCGACTCGTTTTCAGAACATCCCATTGCTTTACCCGACTGTAAAATATCCTTCGGAAGTGAATGGACGTGACAGGTCTCCGTTCCGGCGGTGTCGGCTAAAATATTAAGAATCTTAAGATGCCTGGTGCGAGAAAGAAACCAATCTCAATACATCAACACGTAACAGCAACCCTCCTCAGTGATTGTCACAGTAGCACACAGCTGAGCACAATGAGAGAGAGAGAGAGAGAGAGAGAGAAAGAGAGAGAGAGAGAGAGAACTTGTAGCTAGCTACTGGGCGAAGCAGCCACCAGATTAAAAATCACCCACCTACCCTCATATATCTCACTTCAGTTTATAGTATTTACAGTAGTCCAACTAAAATATTTTTAAACGAAGGGCGAACGAAAGGGAGTCAATGGACAGGAAGAAAGCTATGGAACAGAAAACATTCGTCGTTCCAAAGAGAATCGACGAAAGAGAGAGAGAGAGAAAGAGTGTGTCTTCACGTGACTTATTAGTATGCCGAATCCCATATATACCCCAACACCTCACTGGATACTAAGAGATTATCGCCGACCTCAACATACATTCATATAGAGAAGAAATCTAAGATCCCAATATTTATTTTTTAACGTCTATTAAGGAATCTACGAGCTTATAAAATATTCTATTCCGTTACTGAAGTATTATTAATATGCGAGATTCTGAGACGTTTCTTGTCTATGAGAACTAGAAACATATAGATACTAGGCAAGCCAGGAATCAGGCAGGGGCACTATCTGAAATATAACACCTTTAAAGGGGTTATACTGGAGAGAAAACCGCGAATGATCTGTGTGTGTGTGTGTGTGTGTGTGTCCCTGCACACACACATACAGGGCCGAGTGCAAAACAATGGATTAAAACAATGATGGGGGTGGTGTGTGTAGTGAACAAAAAAAAATGGTACGAAACCGATTCTGTCCGAGAGAGTAATGAGGAGATAAAGAGTGTGGAATGGAAATTAAACAGAGACGAGCATTTATAAAATCATGACGTACTTCCAATTAGAGAGATAATAAAAATTAAGGGATCCGTGTAAGGTTAAATATCCCTGCCTTGTTTTAATCAAGAAATATATATATTTACACACATACAAACTTTCAGGACAACTATAATTTAAAACCAAAAAAAAAAAAAATTACTTAAGGATAACGATACTGAAAATTATAACAGGTGTGTGAAACGCGAAGAAAAAGATGTTCTAATTAAATATACGATCGACACAGAGAGGACTGCCAATGAGTGGGCGTGTGGTTTAGGCTTTGAGAGAGAGAGAGATATGTAAAAGATAGTTGAATAATATGAGATTCTTCAAACTCACAAGACAGGGGAACCGTTTCTTTGTCTTCAACCCGTTCCCTCTGTGTCTCATTTCTTGAAAAAAAACCCAAAAAACCTACTACCCCATATATATATATATATTTAAAATGCTTTCCAGCCCGTCAACATATATATTTCAATACAATAACTCTGCTCTCTTCAACTTATGGCGTGACTCGACACTTAGTCTACCATAATTACACATTATCAGAATTTAAATTAAAACGAAAAATAAGACTCGCCAATTAAACGGCGTATCTCATCACTCCAACACGAAAAATAATTACTTAACAGTCCTGCTATACATACGCACGTGTGTGTAGAATATAAAATAACCATATTTCACTTATTAAAACCCAACTGCATAATATATGCAGATATTACAAGCTAAAAATATACCTCGTCTTGTACATGTGTAGACACTTTGGAAATGAAGCGCCTCGCTACCACTACACATACCTTATTACATAATATCGCCATACAATACGCTTGAGTGTATAAGCTCTCTATCTTCATATAAAACGAATATATTATGTACACCAGAGTATACGTAAGGGGGTGTTTCTCAATTTTATTAGTTTAGTTGAAGTGTTCCCATCACTCCTGTAAACACTTTTCCGAAAGGTATTGGACTAACCAGTATGGAAAACATCATAAGAGTATATGTTTAAAACGTGGTTGTTAGTGTGTGTATATTATATATATATATATATATATATATATATATATATATATTCCTCAACTTGCCTTTCAGATTATACACACACAAAGTATGTCAAACAGAACCGAAATTAAATAATACCTTAATTACAGTTGAAACTTAAAATAGGACAACGTTAAACCGAAAAGATTACTGGTTAAGACAACTGGTTAAGCACTGAGGTGTGACCGAAATCAGGAAAGGGTAACGGTTTTTGACAAGGCCCACTGCCCCTCCTCGGGTAGATGAACAAAAAAATAAGGTCACATTGGGGCACAAAAACCAAAGATAAAAATTAACCCTACACATGTCACAACTTTGTAGGTCGAAAGATCTGTGTGTGCGAGTGGTTGTATAAGAATATGTCTCAAAAGGAGGAAGGGTTGAAGCGGCTTGGATTGAACAATAAAATGGATTCGGTGCCTTGTACTAGTAATTTTGGATTTAAAATCTTTCAGGTATTCCGATGAAATGAATACCAGTAAGACACTGGGAATTGGTATGACAGTAACTACTGCCCCTCCCTCAAGAAACAAAAATAATTGGGCCTCGCGCCTACGCATATGTACGTACACACACACATATATAAATATATATACAGCTATCCTCGCTTTTATGGTCTTAAAATTTAAATTGACCTTTCGACTATTTTTTACTCATATATTCATACACACATGGACGAGAGAAAATTCTTTCTACTCATACAGACATACTTCAGATCATATATATATACACATGTGTGTGTAAGGTACCCTAAGAGTAAAAACGCAGTCAAAAGACCAATTTGAATTTAGGACCGTAAAAGCGAGCGTATATATATATATATATATATATATATATATATAATGCACAAAGTGGAATGAAAGAAAACAGATTATCAAGAGATATATTGTGATAATTGGAACACCTATTAATTTTCTGAACGTTAGATATAATTAAAATATTGTCAATTCATATCTTTGCTGTTCTATCAAACCACCTCAGTGGTGTAGTTTCCACCCTTCGGTCAGCAGGCCTTGTCGAAGAAATATTATCATTAACAGGTATTTCCAACCGTGACTAACCATATCGTCTTTGATACATCTAAAACTAGGCTTTCTTTCTTTTTTTTTTTTTTTGTATTTTTCTTACGTTCTAAGAGAGTTGGAATGCGATATGAGGGATATTTGATTACCGTTTCCAGCAAAGGCTGGACGACCAGTAATAATAGTGACAGCAACAAGCATTGGTAGTAGTAATAATAATTGTCGGTTCCGATAAACAAGGAACGGCCAATCATTTATGTTGATGAGTTTAGTTTCTAGAATGGAAACTGACTGACACAGATTGATGTAGGCGGTGGCGGCTACAGTAATAGTAGCAACAACAATGATTTTCATAACATAGGCACAAGGTCACATCTCGGTGACTAGCGGTGGTGGTGGATAATAGAGAAAGACTATAGTTATAGATATGTATTGACCACCAATACTAGATTGTTACTAATTCCATTGACCCCAAACAGGATGTGTGTGTGTGGACAGGGCAATGTCGACTGAAGTGAATAACGTTTGATCAACCTCAGGTCAGTCCTGATTGAGTAGACAAAATCAAACTTATGGCCCCAAAGGCCGTTCCAGTCGTGACAACAATGCCTAATTTTTTTTTTTTTTTTTTTTTTTCCTAGAATACAAATTTAGTTCTAGGTTACTTAATTCAAGGTAGTCATTTTGTTGGCACGCTATGATTTCGCTGCTGTTTCTACGCTAGTTCACATTACTTGACAAGTGGAACTCACTCCCATGACAATCCCACACAGCCATCCCATGACGAAGGGCGAACCAACAGAGTCGACCTAAGCTGGATTCGATCTCAAAATGCAAATGACAATTGAAGTTGAACATAAAACAGAATATTATTAAATATTAATAGTTAAAAACAGTATGATTTCGGCAACAAGCCTTGTAAATTTGATGGTAGGAGTGTCAGTCGATACTATCGACCCCAGTACTAGACTGGTACTTTATTTTATCGACCCCGGAGGGATGAAAGGCAAAGTTGACCACAGTAGGATTCGAACTCAAAACGTAAAGGGACGTAATAAATGATAGGGAACTCAAATCACATTTAAATTATTATAATTTTAGGGGTTAAAACAACATTAATAATACTGTTCATGGTAATATTTTAAAAAAATATTCAGGACAGAACATTTGAAGCAAAGAAGAAAATTATAATGTATGTATATATTATTATAGGATATAATTATATAGAATATATGCGTGTTTAAAACTTACCACTAAATACCATTGCTGATGTGGCACCCATTACACCAAAAAACGGCGCATAAATTGGAGCATCGTCGGTAGACATGATGTGTGAGTAATTAAGGTTTCAACGATGAACGGGTATATATATATATATATGTGTATATATTGATTATATATCGATAGAGACAGAGAGCTAACTATATATATATAGTAATTATATATAAATATAGTAAGGTAAGGATGAATGAACAGGGGTTGCTCTGACTGTGGTGAAGGTAGCGAGAGGGCAGGGCAGGGCAGGTTCTCTTCAGAGACCAACAACTGAATTGGGAAATATCAAAGACACACGCAGAAATGGCGCAGTAGTCATATGATTGTGTTGGTTGGACATGAATTACAACAAATAAAGCATTTTCATTGGTCGGTTGTAACCAATCAGAATCACGTTAACCAATCTGGTCGATGTTAACCAATCGGAATCAGTCTTGTTCTGAAATGTACATGCACTTCCGTTTCCGCTTTACATTGCTTCCCCCCCCCCCGTTTCTTTCTTTCTTTCTGTCTTTCTTTCCTTCTTTCATTTTTGTTTCTTTCTTTCTCTTTTCCTCTTTGTAAGTTTCAAAAAAAGGAAAAAGAAAATAAGAACCGAATAAAAAAATATCAATTAAAGAAGTAAATATATAAAAAAATAAATGAATAATAATTCTTGACTCATGTCGCCACATGGCAAAATGTTGAGGTTTCGAACCTAAAGCTATTTATTTAAGGTGAAAAAAAAATCCCTGTCACTTATATATTGTAATAATATTTAATATTAAAAGCAATATCTATTTATTTACATATATATATATACATGTGTGTATATACATATAGTTATCTGTAAACATTTGCCTTGCTTCCTCATCTCACGATGAAGTTTTCATTTCAGGTAAGTTTATTTAAAATTTATTATTATTATATTATTAAATTTATTATAATTAATTATAGATCATCATCATTATTATTATTGTTGTTAGTTTTATATTCTTTAATTGGAATCTGATTTAATATTTTAAAATAATTTATCCAATTATGTCTAATATTCCATCTATTTGCTAACATCTCTTTATTTTTCTTTAATTTATTTTTCTCGAAGTTTGTAATCAACTCTAATCTTTTATTAGCGTACACATTTATAAATTAAAATATACAGTTTATAAATATTTATCGGTAACAAGTTTTGGTAAGAAAACTTTTTTTCTAAATCAGAAATAGTGTTTTATGTACGATATAGGCTATATAATTTTAATTAATAATCATTTTAAAGAAATTAATTGTAAATATCAACATCTTATTCAACAACATGTTTATTTCACGCACATGCTGTCTTTAAGTATCATAGCTGAAACTTAACTCAGCTTAACTTTATAATTATAGTTTGGCTTCTAATATCCGTATGATGACGAAAATACGACAGTTAACAATTCTGAATATGACAGAACCTTATATTTTTTCCTTAATATTAATGTTCACTGACCAAAACATTGTATAGAAAAGCATTTTTTTAAAGCGAAGTGGTTTGGATTAACTTTTGGGTTTACACACATGGTTTGGTTGTTAACAAGTACTTCTCGGACGGAACCTCGGGCATGGTACTGTAAACACAGAAAATGCTGAAGGAAGTCGAATGTAGCATATATATATATATATACACACACACACACACTCATTTGTGTATATCTTAGAAATTTGGGGGGCTTAACCCTACACGAATATCGCGCATGTGTTTGTGTCTAAGATGTTATTGTGTGTATGAAGTGTTTGTTTATATGTGTGTGGTATCAATATGAGTATGTTTATGCCATGGAGTGTGTATGCATATATATGTATACGTATACATGTGTGTAAGTGTCAAGTGCTACAAATAGACTGCCATCCATGTCAATTTCATACACGGTCGGTGTCATCACTGGCTAACCCGGCATCTTCACAAGGCTGGCCTGATGAGAACGATTGCTAAAACCCTGAGGGGCAAAAACAGAACCTACCAAGAGGGCGTAAGAATCCCTGCACAGTATTAACGAGTATCTAGCAACGGCATGGGGCATTGGAATACTCGAATCAGTGATCCAGTGCCCATCGTTTATTTGAATTGATTATATATATATATGAGGGGAGATAGTGTTTCTTAGCCAGGTGGATGCAGTGCGGTCTTGAACCATGGATGTAATTGAGTAGGGAGCATTTGTCTAGGGAGATAATGTAAGTCTATGTAAAACCGGAAGTGGCTGAGCGTTCCACAGACACGTGTACCCTTAACGTAGTCTTCAGGGAGATTCAACGTGACATGAGGTATGACAAGGCTGGCCTTTAGGTCCAACTCATTTTTGCCAGCTGATGGACTGGAACAACGAGAACCCGGTTTTCGGCTCACGACTTTACGATCCTGAGCCGAATACCTCTAACCACTTAGCCATGCACTTTCATGTTAGTCTAGGCTGTGGTTTACTGTCAGATGGCCCCTGGTGGTAGTGACCGATTTGCACAGGTTCTGTGCTTTGTGAGCAAGCTTAAGGGGGAAACAATCTTTTCTCTCTCTCCCTTTTTTCCAGTGGAATAACTATGTATCTCCTCTATGGCAACAAACCTTTTCTCTTGCTCTTTATCATATGTTAACCCCTCATCACATGACACAAGGTCATCTTCCTCAAGACTGTTCTTCCATTGGTGACCCAGCTGGTACTGGGGCAACGAAAAGCACCCAGTACACTATAAAGTGGTTGCAGTTATGAAGGGCACTCAGTTGTGAAAACCATACCAAAACAGACAGACAGAGTTTGGCAGTCTTCTGGTTTGCCAGTTCCTAAAAGGACTGTCCAGCTTATGCCAGCATGGAGAAAACAGATGTTAAATGGTGATGATGTGGTGGTCAGCTTTAAGGTGTTTTCGGGAAGACTGGGTTTCCAGCTGCTAGGAGAGGTGTTATATATATATATATGACAGGCTTCTTTCAGTTTCCGTCTACCAAATCCACTCACAAGGCTTTGGTCAGCCCGAGGCTACAGTAGAAGACACTTACCCAAGGTGCCATGCAGTGGGACTGAACCCAAAAGTAAAAGAAAGATTGGGTGAGATGGTTGCAGCTGGAATATCTGACTGTAAGGTCTGCTTGATAGAGACTGACTTAGTGTTCAAACAGCAGCAATGATAATGAAATATAGTGTTAAAAAGAAATGAATAATTAACTGTAATTAATATAGTGTTATAATTAATGTTAATTATATTACACATTAGTAGCACTAATTTGAGGTAATAATAGGAACATTCTCACAGACAAGTATCAGACTATGTGTCTGTTGATTACTGAGTGATTGCCAATACCAGTTATATTACTGGGCCCTGATTAATATGCTACATATTCATCCTTTCAGGGTTGGTAAATTATTTACCAGTTGATCCCTGGGGTCGATATAATCAACTTACTCTCGAACATTCACACATACATGACAAGCTTCTTTCAGTTTCCATCTACCAAACCCACTCCCAATACTTTGGTTGCCTCAAGGCTATAGTAGAAAGCACCTATGGGGTCACACAGAGCTACTGAACCCAAAACCATGTTGAGAAGCAAACTACTTAAACACACAGCTACATCATACCCTTAATATTCTTACAGAGCCCCTAATGTTGCTTTACTACTCTGAACACCATATTGATATTCCCATAATATGCTACATGGCTCCCTCATACTACCATAACCTGATACAGATCCTGTAATACCCTTAATATGCTACAAAGCATCGTAATATCCCTTCAATTTTCTATAGGGCCTCTGATATCTCCTTAACCCTTTCGTTACTGTATTTATTTTGAGATGCTCTGTGTTTCTTTCAATTACTTTAAATATAGCAAAGAATTTAGTAAAATAACTTAGGAAGGAATATACACACCAGAGAACCCAGGAAACCAGCCCTGTGCTCCCTACAGACTGTGGACTAACCATGACCCTAGAATATCCTGTTCTGTTGTCCTCTATCTGTAACAACCTTGGCTCCATCATATCGTTTTCTTTTTCCTTTCTTCCCTTTTTTGTTTTTCATTATTGCCAGCTCTCATTTACCATTCTAATGGCTGGTTATTGACACCAAATATTTCAACAGCTTTCTGCTGCCATAATGAGAGTTCATGCTTCATCCCAGATGTTCTATTTCCATCCATTCATGGTCTTTTTCCTTCTTCTTTTCCCTAAAATGTTCTTACCGGTTCTCTTTGTGAGGACACTTAACCACATTCTTTGAAATGTTTTGCCTACTTAACAGGACAATTTGCAAGAATCTCTCTCTCTCTCTCTCTCTTCATAGTTTAATACAAATATTACACAACAATAAAGAGGTGTTTACTGATCTATGGACTTACCTTGTGTTGGTTCACTCCTTAGTCCCAACTATTTCATTTACTTTACAATCTCAAAGTCGAATTAATTGATTACCCATGGATGGATAACTCTGACCGACAAAGGTCAACCTGGTGACCTTATTGCTTCAGTGCTTGGAATCAATGAATATTTACACACACACAGATGTACGCATGCATGTACCTGCTTTATTCTCTTTTTATTTTTATCTATTTATTTTCCTATATCCTTTTCTCCCTCTCTTTCTCTCATCTTCTGTGCTCTCTCTCTCTCTCTCTCTCTCCCCATCTTAATTTTAACCTAATATATCCGTGTACACCTGTAGATATGTTTGTGTTTATATATGTACATATGTGTGCGTTTGTGTGTGTGTACATGCATGTTACAATTTACGAGGTACTTTTAGTTGGTGGTGGTGGGGTGGGGGAGTCTGTCAAGCAGCTGTTTGGTTCGTGACCATCTTTTCAGTGGAATGTCCTTCGTCTTCAAGAATGTGAACTTGTCTTTTATTTAGCAGTTAATGTCTTTGACATTAATGAGACTTCTCAAAGAAGACTCATTAATGCCATATAGACTTTTCTTTGACACAAACAAAAGAACAATAATAGTTGCTGTGAGGTTTGTAATTCAGGTCAAAACGAGTGGTGGTGGGGTGTGACAAATTCTGTGGAGCGTTGGACGAAATGCTTAGGAGTGTTTAATTTTGGTCTTTTTACGTTTTGAGTTCAAATCCTGCTCGGGTCCACTTTGCCTTTTTCATAATTCTGGGCTGGTTTCAACTTATTCTGTTGTCTTGCTTGATCACCGTCTCTCCACCTTGGCTTCTGGGGGTTTTCAGTGTGAATCTGAACAAGGTGACCCTTTATGATGAGGGATACAAATGTTCGTTTAGTAGTGTGGGTGTAGTGTTATAGGTTAGTCAGCCCTGATTTGCCTCGATCAAACAGACCCATCCATGATCAAAGGCCTTTCTGGCCATGACCATCATTCCATCGTCATGGTTTTTACACCCATTTTTTTCATGCTCCCATAGGGTTGGATTGGTGGTTCTCATCTAGGGTTTACATGACCCTTGAGGGATCCACATAAGATTTTGTTGTTAAAATTTATATACAATAAACTGGTTATACTTCTGAGAAGACCCATAGTAAATTGCAGTCGTGGCAGATACTGGTGTCTCGCCAATGGTACCCATGCTGCTGGTGGCACATAAAAGCAACCATTACACTCTCAGAATGGTTGGCGCCATGCCAAATCAGACTGGAGTCTGGTGCAGCCTTCCAGCTTGCCAGCCCTGGTCAAACCATCCCACCCATGCCAGTATGGACAGCGGTCATTAAATGATGATGAATACACCAAGTATTTTAACAATTTTTAAAATTCAATTCCTAATATTTAATTATAAAAATATAATAGGATTTTTTTTTAAACATTGAATGGGTATGAGGGTCCAGTAAGAATAAAATAGGAATTAAAAAGGGCTCATAGATTAAAAAAATGGTTCAGAACCCTTGGGTGAGATGGAATTTGTTGGGGCTCATTTTCATGGTGTCAATGCCCTTTCTGTTGCCAACCTACATCTGTTTCCAAATAAGGTAATATTTCTTCCATGACCAGATATGTTTCCACAGAATACAGGAAATAAAGAACACTGCTTGTATGACAGTGATGCTTGTTTACAGCTACTCAGCAATATGGAAATGAGGAGGCACACACACAACATTTTATTATGGTTGAGTCAGTTTCTTGCTAATTTGAGTGTTACCTGTGGGTGCGCAGGATCTTCAGACCAGTTACTGTCCTGTGGCAGGAGTAAAAGACTCTTGCTCAAGGTGTCACACGGTGGGACTGAAGCTGATCAGTGCAGGTGGAAAGTCAAGTTCTTCACTGCATGGCCCTACCTGATGTACATATTCTCTTCTACTCTTTTACTTGTTTGAGTCATGCTGGAGCACTGCCCTCAGTTGAGAAAATCGACCCCAGGACTTATTCTTTGTAAGCCTAGTACTTATTCTATCGGTCTCTTTTGCCGAACTGCTAAGTGACGGGGACGTAAACACACCAGCATCGGTTGTCAAGCAATGCTAGGGGAACAAACACAGACACACACACACACATATATATACATATATACAACAGGCTTCTTTCAGTTTCTGTCTACCAAATCCACTCACAAGGCTTTGGTCGGCCCGAAGCTATAGTAGAAGACACTTGCCCAAGATGCCAGGCAGTGGGACTGAACCCGGAACCATGTAGCTGGTAAGCAAGCTACTTACCACACAGCCACTATATATATATGAAACTAGCAGAAATACCCGGCGTTGCCCGGGTTAAAGAGAATAATGAAATCTAAAAACGCCGTCTAGACTACGCATCATCTTTATATATAGAGATGTATATACGCACACGCACCCAAACACACGTATATATATGTATATCAATATAAATATATGAAAGCCAATGAAGTTTCGTAAAAGAAGGTGATCACGTACATACTTTCTTGCTGTTGTGATTATAACACCTCATTGTAAACTATGTTCCTTGTTTTCCCTTGTGGAGCATATACAAATAGGTTTTTTGTTGCTGCCCACTCTTGAGCAGCCAACATACAGTTGTCCATGTGAGAAGCAGGGCTCTTCCAAGAGAAGACCAGCTACAGACAGTGTTTGAGCCTGATATTTGTTTATGGACATGGCAAAAGTCACACGAAGGGGGAATTGTAGTCTTCTGAATGTAAAAGGAATGTCTGCTCCTGATGGAGTAAGAGGAATTCTTGGAATAAAGACGTCATCCCTTTTTGCACATCCAGAAAGAATGGTAGCCTCGATAACGTGTGACATCATTTTCTAAATAATGCTCATCTGTTATGTTCGGGTTAAAATTTCATCAACATCAAAAATATATGAATTTTCATGGGAGTTATGGCCGTTATGCAAAGAATATAATTTCCAAATTTCATAAAGATCCATTCAGTACTTTTGACGTAGTTTTGGATAAGAAAACAAATGACTAATGTGTGTGTTTGTGTGCATGTGTATGTGTGTGTGATGGGTGTATATATGTATAGATATCTGTATGCATGTATATATGTATATATGTGTACATATTACATGTACATCTATATATATATATATATATATATATATATATATATATATATATATATATATATATCTATATATATATATATATCTATATATATATATATATATATATATATCTATATATATATATATATATATATATCTATATATATATATATATATATATATATATCTATATATATATATATATATATATATATATCTATATATATATATATATATATATATATATCTATATATATATATATCTATATATATATATCTATATATATATATATATATATATATATATATATATATATATATATATATATATATATACATATATATATATATACATCTACACATATGTATACATATACATGTATGTATAGATCTATATATATATACATATACGTGTACATCTATATGTATACATATACATCTCTCTCTCTCTCTCTCTTTCTCTCTCTCTCTCTCTCTCTCTCTCTTTCTCTCTCTCTCTCTCTCTCTCTGAAAGTATCTGTCATTACAGTATCGAAATGGTGTACATATACATGTATATGTATACATATACATCTCTCTCTCTCTCTCTCTCTTTCTGTCTCTCTCTTTCTCTCTCTGTGAAAGTATCTGTCACTACAGTATCGAAATGTGATTGTTTCAGTTAGTGGAATAGTTTCATTTTTAAAGTGAAAGTATTTGACATGAGTGTTTTTGTTTCACTTTTGACACGTAATACTTAAATAGTGGAGGAGATATTATGTTGCCGTGTACTCGAACTCTGCAAGAAGTTAATAATTTTTTTTGACTAAAACACAACTGGAACCCTAAGTAAGGCATGTGTAAAATTTGAATGAAATTGGTTGCGTAGTTCTCGAGTTTTAGGGATTCACACAGACAGACAGACAGACAGACACACATTCTCATTTTTATATATATAGATGGTAAGAACTTTTGCACATGCATTCATCTCATCACCTGACACTTTACCTGTGACGAAAGAGTCACAATATTTCCTCAAACTCACCTGATCCTCTACAGTCACTGGTTAGTAATACCTGATGAAACAGTCACAAGACATCCTCCCCTCCCCTCTTTTTACAGACACACATGACACAGGTATGTCTAGGTATTCATTGTACTTTAACTGCAACTATTTCACCTGATGTAAAAACAGGTGATATTGGCCATTGTGTGCAAAGAATCGAGTGACTATGTGTGTGAGTGTTGGGGGTAGGTGGTGGCTGGGTGGGTGTGGGAGATGTTGTGACTCTTTGATCTGGGGTAGATCACCTGATAGATGGGATTAGTTCTCCATATGGAAAGAGATGCCATTGTCATCATGTCATTCATTTCATCATCATCGTTTACCGTCCGCTTTCCATGCTGGCATGGGTTGGACGATTTGACTGAGGACTTGTGAACCAGATGGCTACACCAGGCTCCAGTCTGATCTGGCAGAGTTTCTACAACTAGATGCCCTTCCTAACACCAACCACTCCGAGAGTGTAGTGGGTGCTTTTATGTGCCACCGGCACGAAGGCCAGTGAGGCGGTACTGGCAACGGCCACGCTCAAAATGGTGTATTTTATGTGCCACCCGCACAAGAGCCAGTCCAGGGTCACTGGCAACGATCTCGCTTGAAAGTCCTTACACATGCCACAGGCCCAAGTGCCAGAAAGGCGACGCTGGGCACAGGTGCCATCCCGATTTCGCTTTCGCTTGCCACAATAAGTCTTACGACGGGCTTCTTTCAGTTTCTGTCTACCAAATCCACTCACAAGGCTTTGGTCGGCCCGAGGCTATAGTACTGGCAACGATCTTGCTCGAATGACTTTTCACGTGCTAGGAAGGCGACGCTGGTAACGATCATGCTCAAATGGTGCTCTTAGCGCTCCACTGGTACAGGTGCCATCATGATTTCGCTTTCGCTTGCCCCAACAGGTCTTCGCAAGCTGAGTTTAGTGTCCAATGAAGGAGACGTTGGCATGGGGGCCCAGTCATCGAATTTAGTTCGATTTTGATTTCACTTGCCTCAACAGGTCTTTGCATGTGAAGTTTTAACGTCTGTTTTCCATGCTGGCATGGGTTGGATGGTTTGGCAGGAGCTGGCTCCAGTTGTCTCTTTTCTATGGCTGGATGTCTTTCCTAATGCCTACAACTTCACAGTGTGTACTGGGTGCTTTGTATGTGGCCCCATCATTGATACTTTTTACATGGCCTGGCATGGGCTCCTCTTATGTGGCACTGGCACTAGTGCTTTTCATTTGGCACCAGTACGGGTGCCTTTCTACAGACAAAATTCATTGAGGAACGTTTTCATTCGCTTCGTGTTCTTCCAGTCACCATTCTTTCATCTGCTTCTAAGTAAAAGTAATTTTTCTTCCAGTCTTCTGTTATGGTCTTATGCTTCCATGGAAAATTGTGCTCAAATGATGCAGCTTATATGATGGTATTGGTGCACAGTGTGAGGACAAGGAGACATACGAGTGTACACACACCGACACACACACACACAGGTTCATAAATTTATTTCTTTATTGCCCACAGTGGAGGTTAAACATAGAGGGGACAAACAAGGACCTAGGGCTATCATAGGAGACACTTGGTCAAGGTTCCATGTTGTGGGACTGAACCTGAAATAACGTGGTGGAGAACTGAGCTTCTGAACCACAAGGCCACGTATGTAACTTTTATTGTAAGTAGACATAAGTTCCATAAACTACAAACTGCTAGCATGGGTTGAACAGTTTGACAGGAGCTGGTAAAGCCAAGGGTCACACCAGGCTCCAATTGTCTATTTTGGCATGGTTTCTACAGCCAGATGCCCCCTTCCTAGCACCAACCACTTTTCAGAGTGCATTGGGTGCTTTCTTTGTGGAATTAGCACCAGTGCTTTTTATGTGACACCTCTGTGAAATAATAATTTAATATTTCAAAGCATTCAAGACCTTGTAAGTTTAGCTAGTGGAGATGTTGTGATGTTCCTGCATTTTCCAACAGAACTGTCAAAATGAAACCATGCCAGATGGGAATTGAAGACTGGTGGCGATGCGATCTTCACTGTCCGGTAGCTTAACCTCTTGTTCTATGGCACTTACCAGCTTTCTTTGGAAATGTTGCTTGTGATTTGTGTAGGAAGAACAGCTGCTGGCTTTAGTAACTAGAATCACAATAGTATTGTAGTATTAGTAGTAATAGCAGCAGTGCTGGTGATAGTAGTAGTAGTAGCATCTGTGACTACTATTATAATAGAAGCAACAGTCTTTGTGATAGTAGTAGTAGTAGTAGTAGTAGTAGTAGAAGTAAGCATTGTTTTTGTTGGTGCTACTAATCATTGCAACTCAGTCGTGAATTGTTTTACTTTTACTATTTGTATGGATTTTTTTGTGTGTGTGTGTGTGTGTGTGTGTTCAGTTGGCTGTCTGGTGTATATCTTTCTGCCATACACACACACACATGCACATACACACACACACATCACATATACAACTCTATAAAGTGGGTATTCATCTCCTCCGCCCTTCTCACGTCATCACTCTCTCTCTCTATCTCTCTCTGTCTCTCTCTCTCTCTCTCCTCACCACACTACTACCATCTCTGTGGAGTCTTATGAATGAATGAACAATGAAACTAACCTGAATGAATGAACGAGTATACAAAATAAGCACACAAGCAAAAAAAAAAAAATGATGAAGATATATTTGGTTGGGTGAACCATCTCCTCTCCCCTCTCACCTTTTCTATTTACGTCACTTTTCATCTAATTTTTCTAAATCCCCCACCCCCACCTCACTGCCTCTTATTTTGTGGTTAAAAAAAAAGACCCTTTCATTTTATATATATTTTTTTCCAATATGTAAAATCTGTCACCATTTGGTCTGTGACTGTAAAATATTCCCCTTGTTCGTCCACCACCATTCTCCAATTATTTCTCTACTTTCATGTCTAGCCAAAGAAGGAACTCTCCATGCAACCCACAATAGCCCAACCGGTTATAATTGGCAACCAAATCTCCTTCAAAATCTTAACCCCCTCCTCCTCCTCTAACTTTTACCTTTGTGTCTGCCTCTCTCTCTCTCTCTCCATCCATCTTATCTACTTGTATTGAACTCAGTGTCTCATCTCTCTGTTTGTCTCTTTATTAAACCTGTCTGTCTAATCTGTATAGCTTTGTAAATCTCTCTCAACATAAGTAACAGTCTATGTCTCTCTATCTGTCTATCTACCTTCTTATCTACCTTTCTATCTTCTTACCTATCCATCTATCTACCTATTTACCTATCTTTCTATCTTCCCATCTACCTACCTGTCTGCTTGCCTATCTATCTATCTATCTACCTATCTACGTACCTTTCTATCTACCTACCTATCTACGTACCTTTCTATCTACCTACCTATATACGTACCTTTCTATCTACCTACCTATCTCTCTCTCTCTCTCTCTCTCTCTCTCTCTCTCTCTCTTTCCCTTTCTCCCCCCTTCTATCAACAAATTTGTCATCTTTTCCTTTTAGAGCTCATCACTTCCTATCCGTCTCATTTCTCTTTCTTCTTTCACTATATCTCTTCTTCATCTTCTTTCTCACATTTTCTCTTGTATTTCTTTTCCCCCCTCTCTATCTTTCATCTGCTTTCTCTCCTCCTACTCCTCTAGTAACCAAACTACCAGTCATACCATATAACTAACCCATATGTACAACTATAGTCAAAATGGCTAATAGGTTTGCCTCACAGTCCTACAGTTCTAGGTTCAATCCCACTTCGCAATGTCGTCATCATTTTAACATCCACATTTCCATCGACACAAATTTTCTACAGCTGGATGCTCTTCCTGTCACCAGCTCTCACCTGTTTCCAAGCAAAGTAATAATTGCCCTAGCCAGGCCACAGAAGACTAGAAATGAACAACAAAACATTAATGGCAAAGTCAGTGATGCGTGGATTTTATACTCAGATTGTTGTGAGGTCGGCATTAAATAGTGTAAGTCATTTAAAATTGTGCTTTACAATTTTACCAATAATAATAATAATAATTGTTTCTACTGTAGGCACAAGGCCCAAATTTTGGGGGAGAGGGCCAGTCGATTAGATTGATCCCAGTACACAACTGGCACTTAATTGATCGACCCCGAAAGGATGAAAGGCAAAGTTGACCTTGGCGGAATTTGAACTCAGAACGTAAAGACTGACGACATGCAGCTCAGCTTTTCGCCCGACGTGCTAACCCCTCTGCCAGCTCACAACCTTAGCCAGGAGTTGCTGGGAAGGAAATTAAAATGGTAGTGATAGGGTACTACAGTGAACTCTCAAGGTACAAGAAGGTGGGCATAAGAAAGAGGATATAGATAATGGATCAGAAAACAAAGTTTGATAAGTGTGTGTGAGGTATGAGGCTTAGTGGTAAGGGTATCTGGCTCATGGTCGTATGGTCGTGAGTTCAATTCCTGGTGGTGCGTTGTGTCCTTGAGCAAGACACTTTATTTCATGTTGCTTCAGTCCACTCAGCTGGCAAAAATGAGTTGTACCTGTAATTAAAAAGGGGTCAGCCTTGTCAGATTATATGTCATGCTGCATCTTCCCGGGGAACACTGTTAAGGGTACATGTGTCTGTGGAGTGCTCAGCCACGAGGAGGATGCTCCGTTCATTGGATCAACTGGAACCCCTGTCGTCGTAACGGGCAGAACACCAGTTTTAAGTATGTGAGAGAGTTAGAGATGGAGGAAGAGGTGGATGTGAAGAAGGGTAGGGATGGGGATGTAGGTGAGGTGGTGGTGGTGGTGGTGGCTTTTAATCGATAGGGTTAGTCTTGGTACACACAGTGCTATCCTGGTTCCATCCGAAGATTACTCTCAAGGTAGAACGCATCTTGGATACGCAGCCACATAGCCTCTAGCCTCTTATACAATACTGAGTCTACCTTATGATTACTTTAAGGTCCAAAACATCTGTGAGATACTCAACCATTTGAGGCACAGAAATTTGTAGAAAGCATCCTGTAAGATGCAACTGCACTAGAAAAATCAGTGAACCTGCCTTGTCACAGACAGTTAAGGCTCCCAGTGTGACTGTGGAATACTCAGGCACCTGCTATAAGCTGTAGCACTCCTAATTCACTGAGTAGGCTGTTACGTTGATTGAACCACTGGAAAGCTCGTTGTCGAAACAAGACGCAAGATCCATCACAACTAATGCATCATTTCCTATACTTTGTGCTTATATTCCATCTGTGAGTACATTTTACTGGGAGTTAAACGCTTGTGATGTGACTGCTGCTGCTACTAGTACTACTACTGCTTCTGCTGCTGCTACTGTTGCATCCGGTGCACCTGAACTGCATGCTGTGTGTGTGTGTGTGGTGTGAGGTATGCATGTGTGTTGTACCGTTCCGATATGTGCTTGGATCATTGTGTGTGTGAGAGAAAGATGGAGAGAGAGAGAGAGCGAGAGAGACTTTTTTAAATGTGAGATTGTATGTATGTATGTGAGTGTAAATACACCTTGCAAATTTTATACTGATTGTGTGTGTGTGTGTGTGGTTGCATCTGTTAAATAAACGTGTTGCAGTTATTTAACTTACTGAATTATATATCATGTTTGTGTGTGTGTGTGTATGAGCATGCATTTGTGTGTGTGACTAAGCCAATATATAACCATACAGGTATGTGTATCCAGCAACAAAAATTCAGGTATGGAGCCATGTGAATGGATACAAAACATATATGTAACGGGCATACAGTATGTGTGTACATTCGCTCACACACACACACACACGCGCGCGCGCGTGTGTAAAGGATATAAGTATATACATGTGTATAACAGATGCGCTGTATGAACTGAATCAGGTGTGTATACTATTGTATGTGTACACCTGAGCACATAGGCATATGTGGAACAAATGCCAGTGAGTCTATAGATTTGTATATGTGCACAATGAAGCTTGCATATGTTATTAGGTATGTGTGTACGGCTATCAAGTGTAGAGTTAAGTCTATTTAAATAGGTGTGTGTGTATATATATATATATATATATATAATACAAAGAATATATATACATGTATACACACATATATGTACATACTTACATCTACATGTGTATATACATGCATATCAGGGTACAGGACGTTAGAACAATAAACTACAGACAACGGAACGAACATATAGGAAAACGGAAAGCCACTTGGAATATCCCTTCATCAGCTGTCTCTATTCTATCTAGACGTTTCGAAGATAAGACAGAACGTACTCTAGAATAGTCTCTTCCTGAGTAGTGGATCAACCCACTACACAGAGGATTCCAAGGTGGCAAACACAAACCAAGACAGGAAGAAATGGACAGTGAAAACAACATTCAAAAGCCGTACGGCCAAACGCAAATCTGAGGTAGAACGCTAGTAGTTCGTCTTGCCTTCACAGCGGCTGGAGTGAAAAGAAAGTTGACCACAGGTCACACGAGAGCAGAGAGGATGGTGGAGGGAGGAAGTGGAACAAGGAGGAAGGGACAGAAGGGTATAGCAGTGAAGTAGAGGCCAGGACAGAGGTATAGATAGAAAGATGGAGGAAGACAGATAAATAGAGAGAAAGATAGATAGACATACACACAGGTGGGTAGGTGTCGGTGTAGACAACCAACAAGTGTTATACTAGTCTCTACTAATTGTGTAACAGGTGTGTGTGTGTGTGCCTGCTTGTCTGACTGTCTGTCCAACAATTAAAGCATTTAATCTTTCACTAATTGATTAATAGACGTATGTATATATGTCAATAATTGTTCTTGTGTGTCTGTATGTATTTTTGTGTATGTGTGTTTACCTTTACCTTACCAACAGTTGTTGTATTAAGCCTCACAAATTGTATAATACATTTCTCTCTCTCTCTCTCTCTCTCTCTCTCTCTCTATATATATATATATATATATATATATATATATATATATATATATATCTATATATATATATATATATATATATCTATATATATATATATTTATCTATATATATATATATATATATATATATATATATATATATATACACACACATACATACACAAACACACATATATATACAGATTCACTCACATATACATACACATATATAGACACACGCATGTATACAGACACACAAACATATATATACGGGCACACACAGATATATATATATATATATATATATATATATATATATGTGTGTTCACATACATCTGAATGTGTGTGTGTGTATGAATGTTGAACATGAGTGGAAATATGTGTGAAACAGTGAGAGAGAGAGAGAGAGGAACGGCATTAAGTGCTCTATTAATCTTCTCTAATTCTCCTCATTAACATAAGATTGATTTTTCTCCCAATCTTATTTCTTGTTATTTTCTCTCTTTCTCTTTCTGAGTCTTTATTTCTACTTCAATCCAGTCAAGTAAAGCATTTCGATTATCTCCCTTCCTCTCTCTCCTCACCTCCTTCTCCTCCTCCACCACCCTGCCGTCTTAGTCTTATGCATGCGTTCTTTTAGTCCTTCGGTTGCTTCTACACAGTGGACTCTGGCCATGCTGGAGTACCACCTTCAAGCCTATTTGTCAATCAGAGTCGAAGAAATCAACACCAGGACTTATTCTTTGTAAGCCTAGTACTTATTCTATCGTTCACTTTTGCCAAACCGCTAAGTTACGGGGACATAAACGCACCAACATCATCATCAAGTGATGGTAGGGGGGACAAACACACACAAATATGTATATATATGACGGGCTTCTTTCAGTTTCCATCTACCAAATCCACTCTCAGGGCTTTGGTCTGCCTGAGGCTATAGCAAAAGAGACTTGCCCAAGGTGCCATGCAGTGGGACTGAACCTGGAACCATGTGGTTGGGAAGCAAGTCACTTACCACACAGCTACTCCTGCGCCTCTTTTTATTTATTTATTGATCTCTATTTATCAAATGGCTAAGTTACCACATATCCTACAAAAATGCCACGTGGTATACAAGACATACAAATGAACGTATATACATGTTCGTGTGTGTGTGTGTGTATATGTGGCTTAGTGGTTACGGTGCATTGTGTCCTTGAGCGAGACTAAAGGCAGTGCTCCAGCATGGCCGCAGTCAAATGACTGAAACAAGTAAAAGAGAGTACTTCAATCGACAGTTAAATCCTGGGTTTATTCCATTGGGTTTCATACAACATTCAAAGTATATAATCAAGACATTATAAAGAAGACTGGAGTATTATACACCCTCAAAATTCATTTATTACAGTATTATTTTCATTAAATTCCAATCCAATATGAGTTTCTGCATGTCAGATTGGAATTTTATGAGAATGATAGTGTAATAAACAACTTTTGAGATGTATAAATTCTCCATTCTTCTTTATGAAACCTTGGTTTTACTCCCTCTCTCTCTCACACACATTCTATCATCACTTCTACATCTGGTTTTCTAAGCTTGCACGAATAGGATTGTCCTTTCCTGCTCAGCGTCCCACCATATGCTGGTCCTTTTGCCATTTCCATTATGAGGTTCAAATTCCTGGGCTGCAGTGGTTCGCCACTTCTGGTCCATGGCTTCCTTGATGGTCCTCTTTCATGCTCTCCTTTCACCTGAATCTCCTGGAACTTCATTTACCATCTGTTATCATCCATATACATTGAATATCTGTACCAATGCAGTCTTCTCTAACTTCTGGCAATTACTAAATTTATATATATATATATATATATATATATATATATTGCATTTCTAAATCTCTCAGAGAGATTTATACAGTGGCAGCATGATAAGGTGATGTTATGTTGCCAACTTAATGTGGCAGTCCCATGAAAAGGAAGAATGCTACTGCTATTTAACCCTAGGAAACCCCAATGTAACAAATGAAGGAAAGATTCTTTCAATGGGGTGTAAAACATCCAATTAACTGGTACAACAGAAGTAGGGGCATAAATACAAATTAGAAACAATAAATTAAATAGAGAAATACAATTGACAATCTAACAATTTATATTGTAAATAAATTGCTGTGTGTGTGTGTGTATATATATATATATATATATATATATATATATATATATGTAGCTCATCATCACCAATGCCATCTCAATTATGTGGTCTTCGGTTCTCAAAAGAGTGGAATAAATGCCAGCATTTAAAATAAGTATATGTACTGATGCATGCATCCATTTGTGTGTCTCAATGTCTTCACATTGTGACAGTTATAAACCAGTGTCACCATCATACAAGGAATGCTATTTTATTTCCAGTCTTCCATGAAAGACATGTCTGGCTACAGGGAAATAGAACTTGCTTGGAAACGAGGGTTGGTGACGGAAAGGGTATGCAGTCGTAGAAAATGTGCATTCAGTGAAGTTTGTCTGACCTGTGCAAGCATGCATAAGTAGACATTACAATGATACTGATAATATACATACATGTGCACACACACACGCTCATACACACACACATATGCAGGTATTTATATCTACACACATATATACACACAGATATTTATATTTGCACACATAAGTTTGTGTATGTATATTGCTATAAAACGAGGAATATCCAAAGATGAATATTTCTTCCAAGTGCCAGTGAAGAATGCAAAGAACCAACACTAATACCCCCACCACTGTATCCCACACTTCACCATTCCACAGCAGAGAATGGTAATTCCTGCAACAGGAGACACAATGTAAACAGCGCAGTAACAATTGGACAGACGTGGTTTCTGTTTTTGTTTTTGGTTTTTTTTTTCGCTTTGGCTGCAACTGTTTAACAATTGCACATGTGTGATCATGTGACCTTGATTCTGGCTAATCAATGACCTTCACCCTTGGGATACCATATGGTGAAAGAAAGATTCCCTTCTCTGCTCCCTTCGGGCATTGGTTGGTTGGTGGGTGGGTGAATGGATGGATGGAATATTTTTTTTTTGGGGGGGGGGGTCTTGTGTTCTCATCTCTCACCCCGCCCACTCTCACTTGCAACTAAGCTGAAAGACTAGGGGCCCACAGTCAAGGACAGCCAGAAATTATCACACACACACACTTGCTGGTCACTGCCCTCTCTTGCTGTTTAAATAACTAGGGGTTGCATAGCATTCCAAAGGGAGCAACAGCAGTGGTGGTGGTGGTGGTGGTGGTTGGAGTAAGAAGGTGGGTCACCTGATACTAGGTCCAAGGTAATTTTTTTTTATATGACTTGACCTCATTTGACCTTTTTTTTTTTGTACTGTACTATGACCTAGAATACCACCATCCCCTACTACTGATAGCATCATCATAACAATGACCACTGCCACCACAACACTCCTACTACCACCACTCCCATTGTTGCTTTGCTCCCACCATTATCATCATCTGCTGCTGCTGCTACTACAACTACTATCATCACCATTAACTTCCTTGCTACTACTACTACTACTACCATTATAATCATCATCATCATCATCGTCATCATCACCCCTGCTGCTGTTGCTAGTACAACTGCTGCTGCTGCTGCCACCATCCCTGGCTTCATCAATACCTCCATCCCAGTTGCTACTGTTACCAGCATCATCTTCATCATCATCATTATCATCGTCAACACAACTGTACAACCACCACCACCACCACCACCATCATCATCATCATCATCTTTTGTTGTAGCAGTTATCAGACTTGGAACTGTTCTTTCTGCTGTTCCAGTACACGGAAGGTATTGGACTGTTTCCAGTGTTTGGACACTCAGGTGTGGTGGTCATAGTTTTGTCACCGGTTGTTGTTTTTGTTGTTGCTGCTGTGGTTTATAATAGTTGAAGTGGTGGTGGTCGTGGCTTTTGATGTGACAGTTGTTTTAGTTATACTGTAGTGAGAGTTGTGGTGGTGGTGGTAGTAGTAGTAGCAGCAGCAGCAGTGGTGGTAGTAGTAGTAGTAGTAGTAGCAGCAGTGGTGGTGATGATTGTAGTAGTAGTAGTAGTAGTAGTAGTAGCAGCAGTATTGGTTGCGGTGGTAGTTACTGTAGTTGTAATTATCATTAATGAAACTGTTAGAAATTTCATTAGTAGTAGTAGTAGTGGTGGTGGTGGTTGTAATTGTGTAGACTTAAATCTGTTATGTTCCCCCCTTTCCGCACCCCCCAACCTCCCATCACCTGGTCCTTACTTGGAACCTTAATAGGATTCTTTTATACTGCAAGTATTTGACCCAGGTCTGGAGCTAGCTTACCCCCTCACCCTTCCCCTTTCATGCACTGATAAGGGTCACAGCCAATGGCATTGGCCCTTTCTCTCTTTGACTCATTAACAAAAAAGTAATTACGTTGTTTGTTTTGTTAGATTCCTGATGTGAAATCCTGTGCCGGTTTGACATGGTTTTCTATGGCTGCATGCCCTTCCTAATACCAACCTCTCCGAGAGTGTAATGGTTGCTTTTGCGTGACACCGGTATCTGCCACAACTGCAATTTTGCTCACCTTGACGGGTCATCATCTTAAGCACGACATAATGCCAAAGGTCTTGGTCATTGCCTCCATGAGGCCCAACACTCGAAAGGAACTCGACCACTTTGTCTCTGTGAGGCCCAACACTCGAAAGGAACTCGACCACTTTGTCCCTGTGAGGCCCAACACTCGAAAGGAACTCGACCACTTTGTCTCTGTGAGGCCCAACACTCGAAAGGAACTCGACCATTTTGTCTCTGTGAGGCCCAACACTCGAAAGGAACTCGACCACTTTGTCTCTGTGAGGCCCAACACTCGAAAGGAACTCGACCACTTTGTCTCTGTGAGGCCCAACACTCGAAAGGAACTCGACCACTTTGTCTCTGTGAGGCCCAACACTCGAAAGGAACTCGACCATTTTGTCTCTGTGAGGCCCAACACTCGAAAGGAACTCGACCACTTTGTCTCTGTGAGGCCCAACACTCGAAAGGAACTCGACCACTTTGTCTCTGTGAGGCCCAACACTCGAAAGGAACTCGACCACTTTGTCTCTGTGAGGCCCAACACTCGAAAGGAACTCGACCACTTTGTCTCTGTGAGGCCCAACACTCGAAAGGAACTCGACCACTTTGTCTCTGTGAGGCCCAACACTCGAAAGGAACTCGACCACTTTGTCTCTGTGAGGCCCAACACTCGAAAGGAACTCGACCACTTTGTCTCTGTGAGGCCCAACGCTTGAAATGCCACAAAGCGTCTTCTCCTGGAGTGCTAACGAGTCTGCCAGCTGGTCACCTTAATTATAATAATAATTATTATTATTATAAAGATAGTTGCAATTTGTTGCATAATATTGTATTGACAGATGTAATTTAACGACAACAATAACAGTAGTGTTAGTGGTAGTTTTATTTTGGTTTTGTTATTATAAATTCCTAATTAACACCCACACACACACACCCAGTTGTTTCAATCAATAAATATGTCATTGATACAGATTCGTTCTTGTTTTGTATTTTTTTTTTTTTTTTTTTGTTTTGTCTAAATATAGTTATGTAGTTTCTGATATTTATTTTATTTTATTTTATTTTCCTCAGGGCTGGGATTGGAGATAATACAATAAAGTTTTACTGAGTGACTGATAAATGAAATGTAGCTTTGTTTAGAGGTTACCAAAGTTTTAATTGTCATCATCATCACAGGCGCAAGTGTGGCTGTGTGATGCTTCCCATCCACATGGTTCTGGGTTCAGTCCCATTGCATGGCACCTTGGGCAAGTGTCTTCCACTATAGCCTCGGGCCTACCAAAGCCTTGTGAGTGGATTTGGTAGACGGAAGCTGAAAGAAGCTGGTCATGTATATATGTGTGTGTGTGAGTGTGTCTGTCTGTCTGTCCTTGTGTCTGGGTTTGTCCCTTGCCATCACTTGGCAACCGGTGTTGGTGTGTTTATGTCCCCGTAACATAATTCTGAGTTCAAATTCTGCTGAGGTTGACTTTGCCTTTCAAACCTTTCAGGGTCGATAAAGAGTACCAGTCGAATACTTAGGTTGATGTAATAGGCTTGCCCCCCCCACCTCCCCCAAAATTGCAGGCCTTGTGCCAAAGTTTGAAACCATCATCGTCATCATCATCATTATTATTATCATTATTATTATTATTATTATTATTATTATTATTATTCACCTCAGTTTGCTGTTTGACTGCAATACTAGCCATGAAGACATAGAGTGAGCAAACAAGTTATGGTTTTAATATTGTTGTACAGATTACCCATATAAGAAACAAGTAGACAGGACAAAAAAAAAACAGAAGAAAAAAAGTAATCAATCAATAAATACATTTAAGACGTCATCGTCATCACCATTGTTGTTATTAGTAGTAAATAGTTGTAATGGTAGTAGTAGTAGTAATTTCAGTAAAAATAGTGTATTGGTAATCAATAAGTGATAATGATGACTGACTGCCATCGTCAGCAGTAATACCACCACTTCAGTGACTATCAATATATCTCAAGGATCAATACTACCACCACCGCCACCACCATCACTGTTACTACTACAGTGCTGTTACCACACATTGTTATTACTATCGCTTCCACCCCCCCATCCCTTGCCAGCTCACCACCTGAGCCAATGAGGAAAACTTCTACGTGCTTGCTTGACCTGTTGGAAACAACAGCTCAGTTTCCTTTGAATTGTGCTTTTAAACTGTCTTAGAAAGAAGAAAAAAAATGAACATGTATTTAATGATTTAGGTGTGGATGTGGAGGTGTGGTGGAGAAATTGCTTCCTAACCATGTTTCTTGGTTCCATGGTTCCAGTCCCACTGTGTGACACCTTGAGCATGTCTCTTCTACTATAGACTTGAGCCAACCAAAGCTTTGTGAGTACATTTAGTTGATGGAATTGAAAGAAGCCCACTATATATATATATATATATATATCATCATCATCGTCATCGTTTAATGTCCGCTTTCCATGCTAGCATGGGTTGGACGATTTGACTGAGGACTGGTGAAACCGGATGGCAACACCAGGCTCCAATCTGATTTGGCAGAGTTTCTACAGCTGGATGCCCTTCCTAAAGCCAACCACTCAGAGAGTGTAGTGATTACTTTTACATGTCACCCGCACGAAACACACATGAGGGGGTGATAAGAAGTTCCTGGCTTTGGGTAAAAGAAAATACAGGAGGATCAGTTAATTTATTCAACACATTTCCTTCTCTAGATTCACACACTTACTGCAGCAGTCTTTCAGTTTTTCTAAGCCCTGTAAAAGAACTTGGAAGGTTGGGCCTCCAACTAGGCCTTTCACGATACCCTTAAATCCAGGAATTTTTCAGGGCCCCTTCGTACATATCTTTGTGTTGTGTTTGTTCCCTACCACTGATTGACAACTGGCATTGGTTTGCTTATGTCCCTGTAACTAAGCAGCTTGGCAAAAGAGACCAATTGTTGCTGTTGTTGTTAACAAGGTGGCAGCTGGCAGAATCGTTAGCACGCCAGGCAAAATGCTTAGCAGCATTTCCTCCATCCTTACATTCTGAGTTCAAATTCCACCAAGGTCGACTTTACCTTTCATCCTTTCGGAGTCTATGAAATAAGTACCAGTTATGCACTGGGGGCCAATGTAATCCACTTGTCCCCTCCCATAAAATTTCAGGCCTTGTGCCTTTAGTGGAAAGAATTATCATTATTATTAACCTATTACTACATAGTTAAATTTCCATCTCGCAATTAATTACAATTAAATAATGAGAACAATAAACAACAAGGATGTAAAAGAGGTCATGGCAAGATGATTGTACCGCAAACTATATAAGGATGATGGAAGATGTTTATGCGAGAGTTTGGGTTAATGGAAAGTTAATGAGAATAGGATGTAAAATAAATACTTGGTATTATACAGCAAGTACAAAGCTGTCTTGTTTTCAGAAACATGATGATATGCTAACGAATTAATGTTGCTGGCTGTAAACTGGCTAAAATAGGCTTTGTTGTATTTAGTACCATTATAAGTAGACTTCTCTCACTTGATTTAATATTTGATCATCTTGTCCATCACTACCTCACCCCTCTAGCATTTAAAACTGGCCAGATCTGGCCAAAACATTCTACCTGTTTTATGTTCAAACTAGCCAGAGCTGGCCTCTCACATCTACCCAGAATATCATTCTAAAAATAAAGTCACATCACTGAAATCTTGAAGCTATGGTTGATTCAGAAAATTTTTTTTAATGATTAAATATTACATTTGACGGGGTAATCTGAATGCTAAAGGGTGAAGTGCAATCAATGAAATGGATAGAGAATAAAACTTCCTTTGAACAGGACCCACATGTATTTCAGGGTAACATTTCCGTATGATCTGGTACCTTTTACTGACAGCTGAGTGAACCAAAACAATCTAGAATGTTGGTCTAGCACAGGTAACATTCCTAGATGATCCGGTTCTTGCTAGGTGAACTAAGACTGTTGAATGTTGTTCTCAGATAATCCCTGCTGCTCAAGCCTCACTACTGTCAACTTGGTTGGTATTTGGAAGGGCATACAACTATAAAAACCATGCCAAAGCAGGCCTCACTGGTGCTGGTACTACTTAGAAAGTACCCAGTCTGTTCTGTAAAGTGGTTGGTGGTAGGAAGGACTTTTGCTGTATAAACCATGCCAAAACGGACAATCGGGTTTAGTGCAGTCCTCTGACATGCCAGCATAGAAAATGGACATTAAATGATAATGATAATACATACCGTGGGCTTCTTTTAGTTTCCATTCACAAGTGTTTGGTTGGCTCTAGGCTGTAGTAGAAGACACTTGCCTAAGGTGCAATGTAGTGAGACTGAATCCAAAACCATGTAGATGGGAAACAGGCTTCTTAACTAATCAGCCATGCTTGCACACACACACACACACACACATGTATGTATGTGTATATTTATGATAGGCTTCTTTCAGTTTCTATCTGTGCAGAAGACCCAAAACCACATGGAGTTTGGAAGTTGACTTCTCAACCACATAGCCATGCTTGTCTGTACCATTCTGAATCCCAAATACTGTTGGGAGTCAGTTATGGCTGTAATTTATTATGTAGTTGATGAAATAAGTACCAGTCATGTACTGGGGTTAGTATCCATCTTCCCCATACATTTGTGGCTCTCTGTCTGTCACGAGTGGGAGAAGAATCTTGTAATGTTTATCATTTCTCTTATATTTTTTTTGTTTTCCAGTTCTCAAATCTTTTGGGGTCTGTATATCGTCGTGGTAACCTTGCTTTTACTCCTGACGGTGGCTGTGTGATTAGTCCTGTTGGGAACCGGATCACTGTCTTTGATTTAAAAAAGTAAGTACTTTATCAGTTTTATTTCTCTCAATCTCTCTCTCTCTTATTTTGGTCGAGTCCCTTGTCTTGTTGCTTTGAGTTCCATCTGTGTGTACACAAGGTCTTCAAGTAAGTCAACAGCCATAACTTGCCTGAAGGCCCTCTACAAGACGCTTACCCAACCAAAATTAAATATTATTAAGTGCTCTACCCACTATGGTATCAAGTGCTCTGGGGTTTTTTTCCAACAATCAGCATGAAATGGACATATATCTTTGTGTGTGCGTGTATAGATATTCATCTCGGTATTGACCAAACTATCGGATCTTGTTATTACATCGCTGATCACAATGTGCTTTTTGCATTTTAACATTCCACTGGCCACGTCAGCGGTATAAATATTTATTTGTCTGTGTGGTTGGTGTTAGGAAGGGCATCCAGCTGTAGAAACTCTGCCAAATCAGATTGGAGCCTGGTGTAGCCATCTGGTTCACCAGTCCTCAGTTAAACCGTCCAACCCATGCTAGCATGGAAAGCAGACATTAAACAATGTTGATGATGATGATAGGCTTCTTTCAGTTTCCATCTTCTAAATTCACTCACAAGGCTTTGGTTGGCCAGAGGTTACAGTAGAAGACACTTGCCCGAGGTGCCACACAGTGGGACTGAACCCAGAACCACGTGGTTGGGAAGCAAACTTCTTACCACACAACCACACCTACACCTACATGTTAGAAATAAAATTGTTTCCGTAGTTTTAGTTTTATTGCATGCTATCTCTGCATTCCAGAGTGGAGCTCTATAGAGCTTTGGCTATTTGTGCTGTTAAAAGTACTTCACATAATTTATGTGTGGTACTTAGTAACACTTGTCTCAGTATGTTGTATAAAGAATTAATAGTCGTTAAATACTAGAGCGCTGCTCGTTATATTAAAAGAAACTTTAGAAGTATGCTTTTGTCACCATGAGTAATATCAGGAAATAAAGCATACAAGCAATAATTGTGATTTAACTTTTGTCAAATATTTTGGGACTTATACAAACTGATGAAACAAATGTTAATTTTCAAAATATCTTCATCCTTGAAATTAAATTAAACAAAAGAAATTTCTCTTTCGTATGTTTCCAATTAATGTTATTATTACTTCACTAAGTTTTATCAGCATGGCTTTGTGGTAAGAAGCTTGCTTTCCAACCACATGGTTCCAGGTTCAGTCCCACTCTATGGTGCCTTGGGCGAGTGTATTTTACTTTAGTCTTGGGCCGACCAAAGCCTTGTGAGTGGATTTGGTAGACTAAAACTGAAAGATGTCTGTCTGTTTCTGTTTGCCCCCGTCCTCCACTGTTGCTAGTGTTTATGTTCCTGAAACTTAGCAGTTCAGCAAAAGGAACCGATAGAATAAATACCAAGTTTTAAAAAATAATTAAATTCTGGGGCTGATTCATTCGACTAAAATTTTTTTCAAGATAGTGCCCCAACCTGGCCATAGTCTAATGACTAAAGCAAGTAAAAGATAAAAGAAAAAAGGATAACCACAGTCTGCTTTACTAGAAACCTATCTCTGCCAAGCTTCATGAGGAAATGCGTATTTGTCATAAAGTTATACCTCACTCATCCTGCCCCTCTATCTTTTACTCTCTACATTCAATGTAAAGTGTAACTGGAGAAATCTATTCACTATTTAGCATTTTATATCAGCCACTGTTATGTCAGGGTTTGTTTGAAATGAGAACAGAGCCCCAAACCAGCCCTACACACATTTGCTCAGTGTCTGTTCATCGACAATTTGTGGCTTATGTTGAACAGCTGTTATCGCACGTAACACGAATCCAAGCCATCAGCTGGGTCTCTCTCTCGGTAAAGATCGACCTGCTTCTTGCGTTTCACAAAGAAGAACCGTTTAGCCTTCATTTCAACGGCTATCGCTATGGTGGTTGTGTGGTTGACATAGTTTCTTCTTTCAGACCAAGCTCTCAGCAGCATCTTCAGGTACCACTGGAAGAATAAGGTGATGGTGCAGAAGAGAGAATTTTTATGAAAATTAGGTGAAAGTCATGCTGTTTGTGTGGCTAAAAGAGCCTCTGAGAATCCAGGTATAATCTGGAAGAGGGCACTCACTTTGGTGTGTCAGGGTAATCTGAAGGCTTGTATGGGTGTCTTGAATGACCCTGTGTGGTAGATCCCTGTTTTTAGGGTTCTTGTTGTTTATTTATTATTATTTTTTGTTTTTTTTCTTGCTTATTATTATTATTATTATTATTATTGTTATTATTGTGATCTCCCTGTTTTGCTTCTTGTAAGTCTTCCTTCTGATTTTGTATTTCATCCTTGTACTGTTACCAATGTTTTTGGCCCTTCTGGCTAATAAAATAAATCCATATCATAACAATAACAAGAGCACTCAGAGAGCGCAAACCTCTCCCAAGGCAACACCAACATCCTCTCAACAATTAATCAGAGATGATTTTTAAGATGAGAATATCTGAAATAACCTCGACTGTTCACACAAATGAGAATACTAAAAATGAACCCGACCGTTCTCAAAAATTAAGTAAAAAGAAGAACGGAAAAATAATTCAGAATCCTTGTCCGGTTCTGGATCGATCCCAAAATCTAATCAGTTCGTGCCAGTCACGAGGCCAAACATCCCTGAAAGTTTCATCTGAATCCATCCAGTGGTTCTTGAGATACCTTGTCCAAGGACAAACAAACAAACACGATTGAAAACAATACCTCTGCCTTGGGTAATGTAGAGGTAATAATAATAATAACAAGAGCATTCAGAGAGCGCAAACCTCTGCCAAGGCAACACCAACGTCCTCTCAATGATTAGCCAGAGATGATTTTTTAAAATGAGAATATCTGAAATTAACCTGACTGCTCTCAAAATTAAGTAAAAAAAAATCCCGTCAAAGTCGATTTTGCCTTTCACCCTTTTGGGGTTGGTAAATTAAGTACCAATGAAACACTGGGGTTGATGTAATTGACTAACTCCCTCCCCACAAAATTTTAGGCCCCTGTGCCTTCAGTATTATTATCATTATTAAGGCAACAAGCTGGCAAATTCGCCAGTTGAAATGCTTAGTGGCATTTCAGCCGGCCTTACATCCTGGGTTCAAATTCTGCTGAGGTCGTATTTTCCTTTCATCCTTTCAGGACCAATGAAATAAGTACCAGTTATGCACTGGGGTCAATGTAATTGATTAGCCTCCAACCCCTGAAATTTCAGGCTATGTGCCTGTAGTAGAAAGGATTATTATTATTATTATTATCATCATCATTTCTCTTTCTCCTTCTCAGTAATAAATCAGAGACCCTGCCTATTGAAAGCAGTCGGAATATTACTCATATTGCTGCATCCCCAGATGGCTACACACTTATTTTGGTCAATGAAGGTGAGTACAACGATAAAGAGGGGAGTTTATTTGTTAAGGGACGGGAAAAAGGGTCAAAAATCAATTCCTTTAGTTTGGTGGTCAGTAGCCTGCTGTACGTAGGATCATTTTTGCGTGTGATTGAGTGGGTGTCTGTAGGTTTAAATATTTCTAAGTTTTCTGTACCAAATATGCTGTTTGCTTTTTATTCTAGAGGGAGAGGCGTTGCTGTGTAGTCTCATTAGTCGCAGTGTGTTGCACCGATTCCACTTCCACAGTCCAGTGCACTGTGTCAAATTCAGTCCTAATGGCAAGTGAGTATTCATGTTTCCTTTTATATTGTACCAATCTGACCTGCTTTACAACTTAATTACCATTCAACAGAGCTCCACCTACCATGGAAAATTTTAACTTAACAGATACTATATAATGCCAACGTGACTTTGGCTGAGCAGGCCAAAACTTCAAAGTCACAGTCGTTACAATTCTTGTTGTAGAATAATAAATATCTACTCTACAGAATGTTAAACCATCCTACTCATGCCAGTATGGAAAGTGTACGTTAAATGATGATGATGACACGGAGAATGGTCAGGAGGGTTCATAGAATAGAATAGGAACCAAAGGGGTCCGTATGCAAAAAAATGGATGAGAACCACTGGGCTTCAGCAGCCGAATACAATGCAGTTTGAACTCGTGACCTTTGTACTTCCAGTCTTTTTCTCTATATTGTTTATTATGGAATCGGATTACTTTGGAATATGGCATTGGTTTTTAACCCTTCATTGTTAAAAATAATGACATCCAATGCAACCAGTAACAGATAAAGCTGTTTGTTGTTGAAGCTGTTATAGTTATTGATGTGGCTGTGTGGTAAGATGCTTGCTTCCCAACCACATGGTTCTGGGTTCAGTCCCATTGCGTGGCACCTTGGGCAAGTGTCTTCTACTATAGACCTCAGGCCAACCAAATCCTTGTGAGTGACTTTTGTAGAGAGAAGTTAAAAGAAGCCCTATATATATATATGTGTGTGGGTGTTTGTTTGTTTGTCCCCTCCCCTCCACTGCTTGACAACCGCTGTTGGTGTGTTTACATCCCGATAACTTAGCAGTTCAGCAAAAGTGATCAATAGAATGAGTACCAGGCTTAAAAAAAAAGTACTGGGGTCAATACATTCAACTTTATATTCTTCAAGGCGATGCCCCAGCATGGCCAAGTCTAATGACTGAAACAAGTGAAATAATAAAACAAAAAAATAATAATAATTTTCTTTTTTCATTT
The DNA here is from genome assembly GCF_046866305.1 of Octopus bimaculoides. NCBI lineage: Eukaryota > Metazoa > Mollusca > Cephalopoda > Octopoda > Octopodidae > Octopus > Octopus bimaculoides. Next base: position 6,535,479 of record NC_142940.1, on the reverse strand, counting down.
TGCAGGAAGTTTGCTGTTGCTAAAGGGGACAAAGTCCTTTTGTATAGTGCTCCTTGCAAACAAATGAATTTCAACCCCTTCAGACTACTACGAGCCCTCTATGGGGCTTACGACGACAATGTTTGTATCGATTGGAGTTCAGATTCACGGTCAGTGGATTTTTACTTTTTTGTCTATTTTCTTGGTTTTGTTGTTGTTGTTGTTTAATAATCTTTAACATGAGTGAGTGTAGGAGAGACCCCTGAAGGACAGTGTGGAGGTGCAGGTATGATCCTTTGGATGCGTAGTACCAAGTTAAAATAAAGGTTGGATGCAGGTGAGGGTCGTTAGCGGCTGTAGGTCAAAAATATTGAATAATCTTGTCTGTTGTGGGGAAATGTGGAAACTGATGTTTCAAGCAAAAATCGTTTTTTGCAGAGTAAATTCTATCCTGTGAAGGCACGTGGCCTAGTGGTTAGGGTGTCAACACCATGATCGTAAGATTGTGGTTTCGATTCCTGGACCGGGCGACGCGTTGTGTTCTTGAGCAAAACACTTCATTTCACGTTGCTCCAGTCCACTCAGCTGGCAAAAATGAGTAACGCTGCGATGGACTGGAGTCCCGTCCAGCTGGGGAACACATGCGCCATTGAAACCGGGAAGCCGGGCTCATAAGCCTGGCTAGGCTTTAAAAGGGCACATTTATTTATTAAATTCTATCCTAAATAATTTTTCTCACCAAAGAAGGGCTTTGATTGTAATTTAAATTCTCCCAAATATATCCCCATTTGCGAGCTTAATTAAATGAATGTTACAGACACAGGCCCCAATACTGTTTTTTCAATTCAGATTCTGGTATTTCTCAAAGATGTCGGCTAGTGTATAAAGGGTAAAGACCCCCTTCTGGTCATGAATGACCATGGGATTGCACCTAGAAAGTTCCTCTGCAAGGCTCGAGTCTGGGCAAGGTTGTTTGTAGAAGACCAGCATTCTCCCATGCATACCCAGCCTCCCTTTTCCACCCCTTTACCCCCACCGATGTTATCCAAAGGCTGATACAAATTGGCACCAATGACACCGCAAGTCATTTCTGCAGCTGAGTGAACTAGGGCAACGTGAAATAAAGTGTCTTGCTCAAGGGCACAACACAGCTTGTTTCGGGGATCGGTTGATGTATGTAAGAGAGATAACTTTGCTGCTTTCGTTATTCAACATAACGTTAATGAATGGTGCATGCTGGGTGAAAACTTGACTTTAGTTAGCCTGGTCATGGTTTGGTCATAAGTGTGATCAATCAGCCATGAACTAGCATGAAACAACATCGTATGATCTTCATATATATAATAGTGGTAGATTGGCAGAATTGATGGAGCATTGGAGAAAAATGTTCTGTGGCAGTTTCTTATGGTTCCGTATATTCTGAGTTCAAATCCTGCTGAAGTTCCAACTTTGCCTTTCATCTTTTGGGGCCAGTTATATATAATACCAGTTATGTACTGGGAAAGGAATGTGGTGTCAATATAATTGTCTATTTCCCTTCCTCCTTTTGAACTTTGAGCCTTGCACTTATTTTAGAAAGAATTGTACGTACACACACGTTTACATGCGTACATACAAACACACATATTTGCGCTCATTCAGTGTCACACATTTACATATACACACGTATACATACTCACACTCACTCAGCGTTACATGCTCAGTATCACACACACACCTATATATATACATACAAATACACACACACACACATTCAGTGACACACTCTTATACACATACATACAAACCCACATATGGCACACTCTTGCATATACACGCATTCTTGCTGCACTCACTGTCATACACACTTACATGCATACATACACACATGCACATTGTTATTAGAATTTAATTATATTGAATAAACTTTGATTCCCCCCACTTCTTCCATTTGAAAATGAATGTTTATTTTCCTTTCCAGTGTTCTATGTGTTGGCTCCAAAGATATGTCAACCCGTGTCTATGGTGCCATCCCCTTCAAGAATCTCATCATTTACACTGTTGGAGGTCATTCAGACAGCATAGTCGGTGCCTTCTTTGAAAAAGATTCTATGAATGTATCCTTTTTGTTTTCTACCTCTCTTGTACACAAACACTCACACATACACATAAAATCATTCCGTCACCATTGTTGTTTTCATGTCTACTCTCAACAGAAACATTGAATGGCTGTGAGGGTCCACCTGAGTGAAATGGGAACCGGAGGGGTCAATATGTAAATAAAAAAAAAGGGTGAGAACTACAGGTCTAGACTGTAACCCGCTCCCTTCTGAAATAGCTGAACCCCGTTTAGGTTATAAAAGCAGATCCAAAAATTAGGGGCCATCTTTATTTATCGTCTGCATTCCGTACTGGCAGGTGTTGGATTGTTTGACAGGGGGATTCAGAGAATGCATTAAGGCCCAATGTCTACTTTGGCATGACTTCTACAACTGGATGCCTTTCCTAATGCCAACCACTTTACAGAGTCTACTGGGTCTGTTCTTGTGGTGTCAGCACTAGAGAAGTCAATAAAAATGTAAAATTTCCTTCTGAAATAGTTTTGGAATTCCTTAACTTGTCTTTTTGTTCAGCTTTACACAATAGCAGCAAATGGAATTGTGAATTACTGGGAATGTAATACTGGGTTGGATGGACTGGAATCTTCTGGAAAAGAAATTAAAAAAGATGCTGACGATGCGGATGAAGAACAGTCTACAGGTACCTTTTTGTCCTTCCTTTTTTTCATTCAATCTTTTTTGTTTTTATGCTTCAATTTTTAAGATTAAAAAAAAAGATTTTTGAGCGTTACAGCTCTGGTATTACAGACTTGGGATTAGAATGTCACAGAAAAGAATCACAAGATGGATTCTGCAGACTGACAGGAGACTTAGGGGTGGACCAGGAATGAAATAGTTGGATAATATCCGTAGTCTCGGCCAATCACATTTGAGAATCCAGCCAGGAGGTTAATGATGATTTCTTCAAATAGGACCCTATTGAGGAGGCATCTAAAGACTCTCCCTTCCATGACCCTACCTGGAATAATGGGTGGAGATAGATGGATGGGGTTGGGGTAATAGGTGAAAAGAGGCTTTCATACCTTTCCTGAATGTATTTCTAATGTAAATGAAGCTGTCCTATTGATGATAGTGGAAGTCATGTGATGATGAAGATGATGATGATTAAACTAGTGTGTGTGTGTGTGTATGTACAAGCTCATCTTTAAGTAGGGAATGGTAAATTATCTAATGTTCAAACGACATGCAAATCATGTAATTATCTTATGGACTCTTAGTGATGTTGATGAGTAAAATCCCATAAGCATTTTGTCTTGGCACTCTGCCAGTTCTACCACCCACAATCCCAAATATAATTATAGTAACGATTCCTCACAAGACACAAACGCACACTTTTGGTGGTGCTGTTGAATTAATCCATACTTTAATATTTCAAATTCTTCTTAATTTTATCGATTACAAGAAGAAGAGCATATGAGACCTCTAGTGGTGTTTGAATTTCAAATGTTAAAGGGGAGACAATCGAATTCCATGCGGCATTTTGTGCAGCATTCTGCCTCATAATACAAAGGCAGGTAATTAAATATATTGTAAGGGAGTTTGTTTAACGCTCAACCATGAGATAAAAAGTGGGTGATTGACAATACAACAGGCATTTTTATGTGGTGTGCTATATAATAATAATAATATTAATCTAATTGACTGTTCCCCTCCCCCAAAATTGCAGGCCTTGTGCCTAGAGTAGAAAAGAACAAAATGTGTATACTGGTAAATTTTAACGTTGTGCTTGTAAATCTTCTGTTACAGAGGCCCAAAAACGTCGCCGCCAAGAAGTGGAAGATGACCGTGTGAAGAACAAGATCATTTACAAGAAAGGTCATAGGTGAGGAGACATTCCTTCTGTTTACTCTACAACTATGTCAAAATTGTATTTCCCTGTGGTGGAGTGGAAAATACTGTCAGCCTTCTGGATGAGGCTTTTTGATGTTTGCTTTAGAGAAAAGCAGAGAACATTAAAAACAGAATGGTTGTTTAGTAACGATCATTTGGTGAGTAGTCTACATTTTTGGAGTCTTGCGAGAACTGTAATTGCAATGGTATGCATCACACGCAACGTTATTCTGAAAGAAAGAATAAAAATGAATGATTGTTCTTTCTAGATCTTCAGCAAATTCGTTTTTATGTATGCTTTTCCATTAGAAAGGACAAGCAACCACAGAAATCATGCCAAAGTAAACATTGGAGTGCAATATAGTTTTGTGGCCCATGAGATCCTATCAAACTATCCAACCCATACCAACATGAAAGATGATGATGACAATGACAATGTATTATTATTGTTATTCTTAAGTGCCAGTGATACACTGGGGTTGATGTAATCGACTAATCCCCTCCCCCTAAAATGTCAGGCTTTGTACCTATAGTAGAAAGAATTATTATTATTAAGATGGTAGTGAGCTGGCAGAATTGTTAGCATGCTGGACGAAATGATTAGAGGTATTTTGCCCATCACTATGTTGTGGGTTCAAATTCCGCTGAGGTCAACTTTACTTTTCATCCTTTTGGGGTCAACAAATTAAGTAGCAGTGAAACACTGGGGTCAGTGTAATTGATTAGTCCCCTCTCTCCAAATTTCAGGCCTTGTGCCTATAATTGAAAGGATTATTATTATTATTATTATTAAGCTAGCAGAACTGTTGGCCCATTCACAAAATGCTTCATGGCATTTCATTTGTCTTTACGTTTTGAGTTCATATTCTGCCAAGGTTGACTTTTCCTTTCATCCTTTTGGCATTGATGAAATAAACACAAGTTAAGCCCTGGGGTTGATGCAATTGATGAGAGCCATTCCAGAAAAATTTCAGGCTTTGTGCCATAGAAAAATTATCATCATTTCTATTATTACCCATGTGCTATTGTGTACCCCCCATCAAAAGCACTTTCTTCATTTATGTGTGTGCTTGTGTGTAGCTTTGATTGCAAAGTGAGCTTCAAGTACACAGCCTTATTTGCACCGATATATTAGAATAAAATAAGTATGTGAGGTTATTTTCTGTTCTAAAGCCATGTTGTTTTGTTTCCAAATGATTTCAGATGTAATTTGAAACAGTCAAGAGACAAAGGAACTTCACAGATGGCAGTCAAACTGACCAGTGCTACTTTTCATAAACTAACTAATTTATTGGTGACTGGCTTTGAAGATGGCTGTTTCTTCATCCACGAGATGCCTGTTGCCAATCTTATCCATTCCTTAAGGTGGGTACATTTTTTCACTCATCAATACCTGATACTCTCAACTTGATCTTCTGTTTTGTATTCATAAAATAACTCACATGATGATGGTAGAACAATAGAGGAGACCCCAACCAACAAACACACTCTTACATTCATATCTATTGTCTTTTACTTATCTCAGTCAAAATAATGCAACCATATATATATGACATGCCGTGGTTGAAGAGAGCTGTTGGGTCAAGTTACATCAACATCAAATCAAATCACAATCAAATGGAAATTGCAGTTGTAGTCCCTGTGCTGGCAGCATGTAAAAAGCACCATCTAAATGTGGCTGATGCCAGTGCCGCCTTGACTGGCTCCTGTGCTGGTGGCATGTAAAAGGCACCATCTGATCATGGTTGATGCCCACCCCCTCTCGCCCCTGTGCCAGTGGCATTTAAAAAGCACCACTACACTCTCGGAGTGGTTGGCATTAGAAAGGGCATCCAGCTGTAGAAACCTTGTCAGATCAGATTGGAACCTGGTGCAGCCTTCTGGCTTGTCAGTTCTCAGTCAAACCGTCTAACCCATGCCAGCATAGAAAGCAGATATTAAACGATGATCATCATTTTTTATTTTTCGAGCGAGATCGTTGGCAGTGCCCCTGGACTGGCTCTTGTGCGGGTGGCACATAAAAGACACCATTTCGAGCGTGGCCGTTTTCGTGCGGGTAACACGTAAAAACACCCACTACACTCTCTGAGTGGTTGGCGTTAGGAAGGGCATCCAGCTGTAGAAACTCTGCCAAATTAGATTGGAGCCTGGTGTTGCCATCCGGTTTCACCAGTCCTCAGTCAAATCGTCCAACCCATGCTAGCATGGAAAGCGGACGTTAAACGATGATGATGATGATGATGATATATATATATATATATATACATGCTAAAAATTTATATACATTATAATTTAATATACTAAAAATGCAAGAAATGTACAACTGATTATATTTGTGGTATTTAACTGATGTACCAGTATTTTTGCTGTTCTAATGGCAATTTTGCATTCAAAAAAATATCATCTAATTTGTATCCTTCAATATATATATATATATAAATATATGATGTGTGTGTGATATAATGTTATAACCTGTATTTTCAGTATTTCCGACCAGTTAGTTGGTGCTGTGGAATTCAACAAGACCGGAGACTGGATTGCTATGGGTTGTTGTGGCCTCGGTCAGTTACTGGTATGGGAATGGCAGAGTGAGACCTACATTTTAAAACAGCAGGGTCATTTCAACAATATGACCTGTCTGCAATACTCTCCTGATGGTCAGTTTATTGTGACCGGTGGTGATGATGCGAAGGTCAGCATAAATTTTTCTTATCTTTTATATAAAATATTCTCTACATTAGTAATGTTTATATGCCAACTGAACCTTTGACATAACCATCAAATTTTCTATTTCATGGTATGTGTATCATTTTACATGTTATGTGTTTAAAAATATATATATATATATATATATATATATATATATATATATATATATATATATATATATATATATATATATATATGAAACAAAGTTACCTGTGTATACAATTCTAAATTTGTAAATTTTTTCAATTTATCTCAGGTGAAAGTTTGGAATGTGATGAGTGGCTCCTGTTTTGTAACATTCTCTGAACACACAGCAGGTATCACTGGAGTGACCTTCAACCAACAAGGACAGGTGGTGCTTTCTTCCTCATTGGATGGAACGGTGCGAGCATTTGATCTGAATCGGTAAGACTTTCCCTTCTATTTTTCCTGAGTGTAAACCTAATACAGTATTTTTTTCACCTCATCTTCATGTACTTTTATTTTTGCACCATATATATATGTGTGTGTGTGTGTGTATGCACACAAATTTGATTTTTGTACATGTTTTGCATGACTCCTTTTTGTGAACTCAGGTTTTAAAATAGATGTTGTTATCTCTTGGTAGGGTCATTATGCCAATAATAAATACACACTGTTTCTATTTCACTTCTTTTATTTTTATTATTTGACTATTCATTAGCATATAACTAATTAACCATTTAAATAATCATTAGTCATATTCTATCAGTCAATCAATCAGCTAAGTTTGTCAAAGTCCTTTCATGACCTCATTAATGACCTCATCAACAGCATGCCCTCTCTACTCCATATCTATCTATACGTACATACATACATACATACACACATACATACACACACACACACACACACACACACACACACACACACACACAAATGTTTATCTGCCCATTTTTTTCAATTCCTTCACTCATTTTCTTCCAGTTACCGAAATTTCCGGACATTTACCTCTCCGCAAGCTGCCCAGTTTTCCTGTTTAACAGTCGACCCAAGTGGAGAAATCGTGTGTGCCGGAACTGTAGACTCATTTGAGATTTATGTCTGGTCCATGAAAACTGGACGTCTGCTCGATGTACTGTCCGGACACGAAGCCCCTATCTCTGACCTTAGCTTCAGCCCATCTCAAGCACTGCTGGCCAGTGGCTCTTGGGATAAAACTGTCAAGTTATGGGACATTTTCGAAAACAAAGGAGCAAGGGAAACTCTGACTTTAAATGCTGATGGTAATTATGGCGCTTAATTGAATTTCTTTATTTTTATGTTGATTCATCATGTCAGGTGAATGGGCTGGAGGTGTAACGACATGCTGTCATTAGTAGCACTAAAATTAATCCTTAAACAACAAACATCATGAATTGATGTTTCCAAATGACCTCCGAGCCATCTCCTTCCTCAGATGCATCTAAGCATAAGTGGCTCTTATTGATGGGAAGAATCAAGTTGCAAAATGGAAGATTTATACAATGCTTTCCGTATGCAAGCCGGTAGGGCTCGCTCTGAGCACTCTAATTTTTTCACAGTAAACGTACCAGCCACCTCGGACACTCGGCGAAGAGCACCCTCGGAGGAACCATGCGGCAGGATGACATATATTATATATATGTCATCATTATCCTGGGCCTCAAAGTGACAATGACGAATGACCGAGACCTTTAGCAGGTCGTGCTTGAGAAGAAGGCTCACCGAGCCAAGTAAAGTTCCCTTTACCATCATCATCATCATCATACATAATACACTTCATTTCTCTGTCATCTCCCCCTTTTCTTTTATAGTTTTGGCTCTTGCATTTCGTCCTGATGGCGGTCAGTTGGCCATTGCAACTCTCAATGCTTCTATAACATTTTGGGACTCGCAGACCGCGGTCCAGACCGGCTCAGTTGAAGGACGACATGACTTGGGTTATTTCCGCAAACTGGAAGATAAAATAACTGCCAAAAAATCAGCAGCTGGACAGTAAGTAACTCTGTTATTTTATTTTATTGTATTTTTAGTTTTTTATTTCTATTTTCTTTCCCATGGCTTTTGTTTAGTTGTTCTTCATAGCTATATCTCATTGTAAACTCTGACCAATCATTAACGTTTGACAATGTTTGAGCCAAATTAATACTGAGAGGGGTGACCCTTGGGAAACCTAGGTGCTAGGTATAAATATGGTGGTGTGTTTTAGAAGTTTCCTTTACAAACCTTGGGATTTGGGACTGAAAAGCACTGCATGGCTCTTTCAACATTTATCTTATTGCTTTGTGTGTAAAATTTGGGAAACAGAAACTGTACAGAAGCCTGTTGTATGTTTATTATATATATGTCATCATTATCATGGGCCTCACAGGGGCAATGACGAATGACCGAAACCTTTGGCTTTATGTCGTGCTTGAGAAGAAGACTCACCAAGCCAAGTAAAATTGTAGTCGTGGCAAATACTGGTCTCGTGCAAATGGCACCCATGCCAGTGGCACGTATAAGCACTCTTTATACTCAGAGTGGATGGCATTAGGAAGGCCATCCAGCCATAGAAGCCATGCCAGATCAGACTGGAATCTAGTGCAGCTCCTCGGCTTACCAGCCCTGGTCAAACTGTCCAACCCATGCCAGCATGGACAACAGATCTACTTTTCCATGCTTGCATGAGTCGGACAAGAGTATATATTGAGGGCAAAGTTTTCTTTGGCAGCGTGTCCTTCATGTTGCAAGGGTCTCTCTTCCAAGTGAGAAAATAATCTCTCAGTCTATCGAGCAACAAACAGCTTGGACACCTTATGAACAAAAGCTTTGTGTTTGCAAAGATCACGTGAAGCATGTTCAGAAACCCAGAAATGTTTCCCTGGTGAACTGCAAGCAAAGGCCATTGTCTGCGAAGCTATTGTTTAACAATCAGTGAACAAACACTTGTAAATAAGGATATAGTAAGTCCTTCACGCAAATAGGTACAGTCGTTGATTGTGTGATTAAGAAACTTACTTTCTAATATCAGGGTCTTCGGTTCAGTCTCACCGCACAACACCTTGGCCAAGTGTCTTCTACTATGGCACGAAGCCAACCAATGCCTTGTGAGTGGATTTGGTAGATAGAAACTGGAAGAAATCCTCCTCGAACATGACTATATATATATATATGTATTTATGTGTGTGTACATATAATTCAGATTATCCTGTCTAATGCTTTTCTATTCACATTGTTTTGAATTAATCTCCTCTTATCTTGTAGCTTTGAGATTTTGATGATATGATTGTGTATTTTTAGAATGACATTATAGGGTAACTGTGAGAGGCCGAATCTGGCTGGTTTAAACGTAAAACAGGTAGAATATTTTGGCTGGATATGGCCAGTTTAAACTCTAAAGGGTTAAGGAGGTTGAAGGGACAGGCCCATGATCCCTCAAATATCCCTTTTCCATTTCCTTTCCCTATTACTGTGACAATGGTCAGTGGGATATGGTTAATCTTTCACTCTTGTTATTTTTCAGGGCATTTAACACCATTTGTTATTCAGCCGATGGGAAAGCTATCCTTGCTGCCGGCCGTTCCAAGAATGTCTGCATTTATTCAGTAGAAGACCAAATTCTTATGAAAAAGTTTGAAATTTCTTGCAACAAATCCTTTGACGGAATGGAGGTAAATATATTCTTGTGTGTGTGTGTGTAATTTGCCTGAGCTGTTTCATTATTTCATACAAGTCCATTATTCATAGTAGTAGTGGTGGTGCTGGTGCTGGTGGTTATTTAGCCCAAGGTCAGATGTTTGATAGGCTTGCATCTCCAAGATTTTGCTATCATCAGTGTAATTTTTTTCTAAGTGGTAGGATGTGGTTTCAGAGATACTCGCCTCAATATAAAGACTGAAACGATGCAGGACTACTAAGGGGAATGACCAGGTATGCGGTTGTCCCCCTTGGTAATTATGTCTCATACTGATTGATTGAATAGCCAAATGATATACAAATATTTTCTGTTTTTATAAGGAAAACCCCGCAAAACAATGCAAGGTACACTACAAGTCGATGGTTTCTACTTTTATCTTTTACCTCATTATTTTGCGGTTAGAACCCCCTTCTTTCGAGAAATCTTTGGAAATACGAGGTTGAAAGCTGACTTTTCTGTTCTGTGGTTTGTGTATAAAGAGAGTTATTTTGCATGTGCAAGATAGGATTGTTAGTGTAACAAATAAGTAGTAAGCAGCTTAGTTTTGTGGTTTGGTCTTGCTAATGATGATGGCTCTTTTAACCCCAGATTTCCTATATTACATTCTGTGGTGTCAGAAGAAACCTGGATGTCTTGGATGTTTTTTTGTTTTTTGTTGTTGTTTTTTGCTTGTTTGCCATTTAATTCAGAATAAATAATAGGCATTAATACTTGGTCATTTTTTTTTTTTTTTTTGTGTGTTTATTTAAATTTCTTTTTATTCTCTTCCAGGAGTTTTTAGACAAAAGACAAATGACAGAATGGGGTAACATTGAACTCATTGATGATGAAGAAGAGGATGGCACAAGTAAAAGTATTAGTTTACCTGGTGTTCTCCGAGGAGACATGTCATCCAGACGTTGGAAGGCAGAAGTTAGAGTTTGCTGTATTCGCTTCTCTCCAACAGGTAAAACCATTTTCTTCATTTCTATTCTGTTATGGATTTCTTTTCATTATTATGGCTTAAATTAGACAATTTACAACACCTTTTCTCAACTGGGGTTTCGCAAAAGGTTCCTAGGGCTTCTGCGAGAAGGAGTGAGATTACTATACATGCACATTATTTGTGCATATTGCTGAGACCCCCTTCGGTAATGACTGATCCTGGGATTGCACCGAGAAAGTTACCCTCCCAGTTACTTGCAAGGTTGTTTATGGAAGACCAGCAGTCGCCCATGCATACCAACCTCTCCTCTCCACGCCACCAGTGTTATCCAAGAGTAAGGCAAAGGCTGACACAGCTTGGCACCAGTGATGTCGCAACTTATTTCTACAGCTGAGTGAACTGGAGCAACATGAAATAAAGTGTCTTGCTCAAGAACACAACATACAGCCTGGTCTAGGAATCAAACTCACAACCTCACGATTGTAAGTTTGATGCTTACAATGGAACTAGAGAAACATGAAATGAAGTGTTTTATTCAAGAACGCAACACACTGCTGGTCTGAGAATTGAAACCACATTCTTGTAATCATGAGTGCAACTCCTTAACTACTTTGCCACATGCTTTCACTGCTGTTAACATGATTTCTGTTTGTTTATTTATCAACCAGGCCGTGCATGGGCAGCAACTACAACCGAGGGTCTTCTTGTCTATTCACTCGATCACAGCCTCACATTCGATCCATTCGAACTTGAAGTAGACATCACTCCTGACAAGATACGGCACACCTTAAAGGAGAAAGATTATTCATCTGCTCTCATGCTCAGTTTCCGCCTCAATGAACATCCCATCATCCAGGAAGTATTGGAACAAATCCCACTCAAAGATGGTAAGTTTCACTGTCAACTAATGAAGCCAGCAGAATGGTATTCTGGCTAATTACTTCTTGAAATTGAATTTCAGGGCCACTGCATAACTCTTATCTTATTGTATGGCATTAAACCTTTTGCTACCTTTTTTTTTTTTTTTTGTAGTATACTGCCTTTATTTCATTAAATAATTTTTGAAAATATTGAAGAATTTAATAAAATGACTTTGTCAATATTAAACTGGTTTTTAGACTATGAATTAAAATGAAATTTTGGTGGAAGATTTTAATTTAGATCGCTTTAGAATAGGAAATTTGTGTCATAGAAACAAGGATTTGTGTCTGGCAGGTCGGTACCAAGAGGGTTAAGCTACCAATGCTTTTGGGAGAAACAATATTAACGACCTTGTGACCTCTAAAACCTAGGGGTCAAAAGGTCATCAGATCAGAAGATATTACTTCTGCCAAAATACCCATAAATAATACCTGCTCGCTTCATAAGTGTATAGAAAATTTCATGATAACCAATATGAAAAAAAAAAACTTTATTTTAAAAAATGGGGGAAATAAAAATTGTTTTGTGCTAAAATGGATTTTTTTCTTTTTTTCTTTGTTGTAGTTTTGCTTATTTGCCAGAATCTCCACTCCACCTATGTCGATAAACTTCTGTTCTTCATCAGCGGTCAGATGGAACAGTCAGCTCACATCCAATATTATCTCACCTGGCTGGAACACCTTCTTGTTTCCCATGGGCCGGCCTTAAAACAACGGTCTGCTTCAATTATGGCCACACTGCGGTCAATACAGAAAGCTACCAAGATGAAGTACGATGACATTGGTAAAATGTGAGTGGTCATTTTGGTACTTTAGCACCTTTCAATTTAACCATTTTGTTTGTGAAAACAAGAGATCAGCCAGAACATATAGAATTAACAAAGACAAGTTAATAATTTATTATCCAAAACAGATATAGATAATCCATCATTGCCAGTGGCACCTTACTGGCACGTGAGAAACAATATTCGAGCATGGTCGTTGCCAATGCCGCTGGACTGGCTCCCATGCAATTGGCATGTAAAAAACACCTATTAAGCATGGTCATTGCTAGTACTCAGTTTCATAATTGCAGAAATAAATTTCATTAACAAGTTGAAGAACATGAAGAAAGAGAAAATAATTACTACATTAGTTTATTTATGTACATTTAGCATTTACAGTACAATTGGAAAGTAAAGTCATTTTGTCATAGAGAATTACGACTTAAAATTCACACTAGCTAATCCTTCATACTAACTACTAGAGTTCAAGTCATAGACATGACATAAAAAATAGTGGATCTTTTTTAAAACGGCGGCCACATTTTTCATTAATGTTTTACGTAGTATTTTTGGTACCGAAAGACTTTCAAACTTCGTATACTTATCTATTTTGTGTTATAGAACAGAAAAATATTTTTGTATTCGAATTTATTTCATGTAAAAAATTGTCTTATTTCGATAATTTCAACCAATCACTGACAAGTATTCAGTTGTTTATATTTACTCCTTTGGCTGATTAAGCCATAGCTTCGTTTTATTTGTTTTTTTTTCATTTTAAATTTGCTTTTTTCTTTTTTAAATTTGCTGTTTTACCCTAACCCTAACCCTATCACCGATAGAATTGTTTCAGAATCGTTTGTTTATGTAGTCGGCACTTAATGTATATCGGCTGAATGGACGTCAGTGATTGGTTGAAATTACAGAAATACGACAACTTTAACATGGAATAACTTAAGGATTTCTTTTTTTTTTAAGAAGACTAAGAGAAAAAGATGTTTTATATGACACATTCTACCAGTGTTCCAAGTTTCAAAGTGTTTCGTTAATGAAAAATGTGGCCTCCGTTTTAAAAAAAATCCAAAATAGCCAATATCTCAAGGAGTGAGTGTCATGGAGTTTAGTAACATCCTACGATCACTGAGTAATTTCCCAAAAATCAGGGTTTTTATAACTGCTCATATCCAAATTCTAAGAATGTATTTCGTGAAAGATTTCTTTGACGAAAGTTTAGAATTCGTATATTGGCGTTTGCCCGAAAAAGCATAATTGTTACCTTTTATAACTTACTACACTCTCATGGACCGTTTGTTTGGAACAAATATAATGGAATCAGCACCAAGCTGTGATGAGGAATAAATGAATATAACTATTTCATGATAAAGCTACAACTCTAGAATCTGCTCAAGTAATCGCTCTTTGGTATCTCCTGCTGAGGAAATATAAAGATTTTGAGAGTCTGTTAGGGGAAGATACTGACCAGATATGGTGCTTTTATTACCTTTTACCATAAGTGAGAAATTTTCTCATTGGTAACTGCTGTAAATTTGCCTTTAGAAGTTGAAATATGTCACAAACATATTAATTAACCTTAAGTTCGTTTATTCCTCCTCGTTGCTTTGTTCTAATACCGTTGTGGAGAAAGGGTTGTGTTGTTGTTGTTGTTGTTGTTAGTAGTAGTTTCGTTGTTATAAATAAAATATTGTTCCTATCTTCTCCTCCAGTTGTGAACACAATGAATTCACCATGCAGTACCTGCTAAAACAAAGCCACTTGAAGCGGAAAAGGGCTGAGGAGATCCCTAAATCTAAGAGTTCGACTGATGGTGATGAAAACGATGAAGGCATGGAAAGTGAATCAGAAGATGACAATGCTTTGACAGACTCTTCAAATATGTTTGTAAGCAAATGGTCAGATGATGACAGCGACAGTTAACGGAGGGCCTCGATATTTTTGTAATAAAGTTTAAAATGTTATCTTACTGAAGTCGTTGCAATTTGTGGATGTATTTATTCATTTTTACCTTTTACGTGTTTCAGTCATTGAACTGTGGCCAAGCTGGGGCACTACCTCGAAGGGTTTTAGTTGAACAAATCGATTGCTTATTCTGTTGATCTCTTTTGTGGGGATATAAACAAACCAACACCAGTTGTCAAACAGTGGGAGTAACACAAATGCAACACAAGCACATAAATGCACACACACACACACACACATGATGGGCTTCTTTCAGTTTCCATCATACAAATCTGCTCACAAGTCTTTATCAGGCTGGGGCTGTAGTAGAAGGCACTTGCCCAAGAAAGCAGGCCCCCAACATTCACCACCACCACCACTACTGATATTGAAGTGGGGCGGAATGAGGTGTAAAATTGAAAACCAACAAAAGTGAAACGGAGGTCACAGTCTTCAATTTGCTGTGAAACTAAATTCTAATTAACAGTCCCTATTAACAAGAAATAAATCAATATCTGACAAATAGAATAATCACCATATTTGTTTTTAAATATTTTATTTTTCTTCTTCAATAACTGAATGGAGCAAGAAGTATTTTGCAAACAAAGAAACAGATCTTTGTGCTTTGCGTCATTGTTTACAATTATCGTTAAAAGGTTTTTTTTTAATGTATCATATAGATGTCATGTTTGACACTGAATCTAAATTTGTTCATTTATTCCAGAAAAATTTTGCAAAAATGTTACACGTGTTCAAAGTTCGATAATTTTCAGAATTTTCAGCCAATCAGAAAACAGCGCATTCACTGCCTCTTCCATCATTGGGAGGGGAGGCATCGGCATATCAAGACATTGTTACTCACACATACTACTCGCACAAAGTTGAAACGCTGTTTTTATTTTTATTTTCAGCGTTGAATATTCACCATCCCACTTCCATTGCACACACACACACATACTCACAGAGTTGAAACTCTCCCACTACCAGTTTGTCATCACCCCTTCCTTCCTTATTCATATTTTGTGATGGAGAAAAACATAAAGAGTATTTTTCTAGAAGATTATCTTTGTCGTATTTCCTTCTCCTCCCTGTGCGCATGCGCAGCATCTTTGGTTACTATGGAAACAGAGTTTATCACCACGGTGATGTGTAAAATACTCACTTCTGATTGGTTAAAATACCCAAATTTTTGCTAATTTTAAAGGCTAATAACTTTTTAATTATGGATTTATAGAAAAAAAACGAACTTCATTTTCATAATTAGTATACAACATTTAATCCATATTCCAAATTTGGAAACAATTGGAACAAAATTGTAAACAGTGACGAAATCCACAAAAATCCAAAGAAACAAACAAACAAGCAAAACAGAAAAATAATCCTTTGGTGCCAAATTGAGGAGTTTGGTTATTATGGAATATCAAAGGTGACTTTTGTTGGTCGTGGTGGTGGTTGTGGTCGTGGTGTTGCTTCAGTTTTCTGTTTGAAAGCAGGAACTCTACCTGAAATCAGTTTAGAAATATAAAAGTTATTAATGATCAAATGATGAAAATTAGATATACTCTTTTTTTTTTTTTTTTTTTTTTTTTTACTCTTTTTACTTGTTTCAGTCTTTTGACTGCGGCCATGCTGGAGCACCGCCTTTAGTCGAGCAAATCGACCCCAAGACTTATTCTTTGGAAGCCTAGTACTTATGCTATCGGTCTCTTTTGCCGAACGTTACGGGGATGTAAACACACCACCATCGGTTGTCAAGCAATGGTGGGGGGACAAACACAGACACGCAAACACACATACATATATATATATATATGACGGGCTTCTTTCAGTTTCCGTCTACGAAATTCACTCACAAGGCTTTGGTCGGCCCAAGGCTATAGTAGAAGACACTTGCCCAAGGTGCCACGCAGTGGGACTGAAACTGGAACCATGTGGTTGGTAAGCAAGCTACTTACCACACAGCCACTCCTGCGCCTATATTAGTTAAAATATAGAAAACATTCAATATGAATGATGGTAATATCAAATAATAGATAGATGTCTCTCTGTATGTGTGATGGGCTTCCGCATAGTTTCTGTAACAAATTCATTCTCAAGGGAGACCTGAAAGTTCTTACCATTTTTATTCCAAATGTAAACACAGAGGGAACTCACAGATATACGTGTTTGTAGCAAATGACAGCAACTGAAAGCATAAACCCTATGAAAATGCATTGGAACTCGAGATTTTGAATACTTACAAGCAAGGAACTGGTGACTGAGTTTTGTGAGAGATTTCTGGAGTAGTTCTTGATCATATTTTTGCCAACATTCCAAGACAGAAAAGCACTTTTCTCGAAGAGATAGATCAACCCGTTTGTCAATGTTTTCCTGTGTTTCTTCTGAAATACCCAGATATGTGGCCAGTTCCTGCCATCTGATTGCCAGAGCTTTAGAACGGCAAAGGAAATCAAAGAATTTCTTTTTCTCACAATCTGCAAAAAAACCATGGAATTTATGCATTCAATTAAAATATTGATTTCCTTCTCGAACAAAATTTTGTTAACCCTTTAGCATTCAAAGTTTTCTATCAAATGTAAAGCTTATTTATTTACATTGTTTTAAATAATTTAGACATTATTTTGTAGTTCTGAGATTTCAATAAGGGGGTTATTGCATTTTTAAAAGGACAAATTTTGTAGGAAAATATGGCACCTATGATTGATAGATACCATACTTTTGTAAAAAGTTGCATGCCCATTGCTCTCCATCTGTCATTTCCACGATGTTCTATTGGGCCAAAGAATAGGAGAGACAACAAAATGGTATCTGTGTGCTTCTGACAACATAAACACTGGTTCTATATTTAGAGATGAGGAATTATGTTCATTTGATGGCTATTTGTCCTCATCTTGTTTGTTGTTAACACGTTTCGGCTGATATACCCTCCAGCCTTCATCAGGTGTCTTGGGGAAAGTTCTCATTTCTAAGGTATTTTTCGATATTATTATTCAGGTGAGAAGAAAAATACCTTAGGAATGAGAACCCAGGTTCGAAATTTCCCCAAGACACCTGATGAAGGCTGGAGGGTATGTCAGCCGAAATGTTGTGTTAACAACAAACCAGATGAGGACAAATATCCACCAAATGTAAATAATGTACATAAACACCAGTGTTTTAGCAAGACTGGTACGTGATACCATGCCACTTTCTCGCACAAGTGATAGCTAATCTCTAAGCTTAAGCACATGATTGATATTTATTCCATCATCATAATTATTTGATGCCTATGTTTCCAGTTGCCATGGGTTGAATTTTCTGACAGGTTCTGATTGGTTTAAAGTCTGCTTTGGCATGGGTTCTACAGCTGGGTGCCTGCCCTTCTTAGCACCAACCACTTTACAAGTACTGAGCATTTTTCATGGCACCAGCACCAGTGAAGTTGCTGTGAAGCTTGCAAAACTTAGATCCCTGAATGGGGTTACATTAAAGAAGGTGGCGATTTTATGCAATGGAATGAAGGGTTAAAGTGTGAGAGAAACAAAGCAAGGCCCTGCATAGATAGCTGCTAGTTATTAACAAAATCTAATTAATTATAAATATTAGAAAAATTTTCCTGAATGTTTACCAGAAAGAGCTGTTTGACACTTGTGACTGTACTCTTCTGCTGTTGTGTTTAATTGTTCAGCAAGTTGTTTGTAGCCAAGGACTGAGAGAGCTGAAGTGAGGGGTTTTACCTGAAATGTTGGAATTTTTTTTTTTAAACAGTTTCAGTGTACAAGGGGTTACACAAAAGTAATTGGAAACATTCTCTGTGGGATAAAACTGTTGTAGTTCAGGCTTCTGCCTTTAGAAGCCAGTTGATGTGACCCTCAGGCATCAGTCTGCCCTCTGGCAGCATTGGATGTAGTCCTACTGCCATGTGGTGCATCTTTGTTTAGTGGTGCTTCTCCTTTGTTCATTGATTTTTGCGACGGCTGAAACAAAGGAACAGCCTGCTTCTGTAAAGTTCTGTTTTCTGCTGGAGAAAACAGCTGTCGTGCTTCAAACAGCTTACAACAATGCTGCCATGAGCAAAACATAAGTTCACAAGTGGTTTTCATACTTTAGGAATGGTCACTTGTCGCTTGAAGACCAACCTCATTCAGGGCGACCGTCGACATCCCGAACGAATGAAAACCTCACAAAAATGCATGAACTGATCTTGGAGGACCGTCACTGAACAGTTGACAAGCTTGTTGATATGATTGGGGTGCCCTGGAGCTCCTGCCAATGAATTTCCTAAGCAGTTGATATTTATGTCCATGAATATATTTTACCATAGCATACCACTACAAGAATTCCTCATTCAATCCATGCCAACTTTAAAAAAAAGTGGATCTGAAAACTTATTTAAAAATGAGAGATTTTATATAAGAACCAGAGACCATCTCAGACATATTGGTACCAAAAGAGTTAAAAATGGCTTTGACCTTTAGCATACTGTAGCTGCATTGTTACCGTATAAGTTATGTCCCCTTTCAATGCGACCCAGTGCACCTGCAATTATAGAGGGAAGTTCGTATGGCACCATTATGCACTTATGTGTGCTAAAGGTTTAAGTTATACATGTGTGAGTGTGTGTATGCGTGTTTATGCATGTATATGTCTGTGGTGGAATGCTTTTGATGAAAGATCTACTCAAAGGAAGCTAGCCCATGGTTAAACAATAATAGCTATAATAACTGACCTTATCGCTTGTAACAGGTAGAGAGTTATGCCATGCCATTAACATGTTGAAACAGGCCACATGAGGAGCTTTATCACTGGCAGTTGTCTTTATCCGTTTCATAACCAGCCCAGAGACGTTCAGTTCTTGTGCCAGAAGTTGCCATTTGTTTCCAATGGCAGTTGATACTTGCAGAAGGAAATCTTTGTTAACAGGATCTTGGAAAGTAGAAAATGGTACAAATTCATGCTTATATATTCAGGTATTCTTCTCCCATGTACATCTTCATACACACAAAAATGTACATGCACACATGCTTGTTCACTCACAAAAACACATACATATATCTACATGTGTGTGAATATATATATATATATATTTATATATGTATGTATGTATGTATATATAAATCAAAATATACTGTATTATAGATCCATTTCAGCCAAACTTGCCAATTGGTTTCACACTAGATGTTAGGTTACAGGGCAGTTAACTAACACACATGATACTCTTCAGAGATGGCAGGAAATAAATATATGTATATCTGACTGGCACTCTGTCGCTTACGACAAGTGTTCCAGTTGATCCAATCAACAAAACAGACTGTTCGTGAATGAGAACGTGGCTGAGCACTCCATAGACACGTATACCCTCGATACAGTTCTCAGGGAGAGTCATTGTGATACAAAATGTGACACGGCTGGCCCTTTGAAACACAGGGCAGAGGACTACTCATTTTTGCCAGTTGAGTGGAGTAAAGCAATGTGAAATAAAGTGTCTTGCTCAAGGACACAATGTGTCTCCAGGAATCGAACTCATAACCTTACAATCATGAGCCGAATAATCTAATCCCTAAGCCACATGCTTTTATACACACATTCACGCACACACATATTATTGGCTGACCAATCGGGTTTTGTTTCTCATCCTGCAGACTGACCCCTGAAACCACCCTCTCATCAAGCAGACTTTGTAGGGTTTTAGGGTTTGCTCACCAAATTCGCAGCCATGAAAAGATTGTTCTAGTCCACCTGGTTACTAGTTGTAGGTCACTAGTTATCAGATCTTTGCCCTAACACACACACACATTCACACACAATCTCTTTATCACACATACACTCATACACTAGAGAGGGGGATGGTGGGAGATTAATGTCTGGAGTCTTGAGTATCTGATAAATTCTAAAAATAGATTATATTCTTAGAATCAATGCCATCTTACCTTTGATACATTGCAGCTGTTTCTGCCAGTCCTAGAAATGAAATAATAATAATAATAATATTCTTTTCTACTAAAGGCACGAGGCTTGAAATTTGCAGGGAGGAGACTAGACAGTTACATCAGCCCCAGTGTTTCACTGGTACTTAATTTATCAACCCCCGAAAGGATAGAAGGCAAAGTCGTTCTTGGTGGAATTTGAACTCAGAACATAGCGATGAGTGAAATACTACTAAGCATTTTGTCCAGCATGCTAATGATTCTGCCAGCTCGCCACCTTAATAATAATAATAATAATAATAATGATGATGATGATGATGATAATGATAATAATCCTTTCTACTATAGGCATAAGGCCTGAAATTTGGGGGGAGGGGCTAATCGATTACATCGACCCCAGTGCGTAACTGTTACTTATCCCAAAAAGATGAAAGGCAAAGTCAACCTTGGTGGAATTTAAACTCAGAGAAAAAGTACAGATGAAATGCCTTGAATCATTTTGCTCATCATGCTAACGATTATGCAAGCTCGCTGCCTTAACAACAACAACAATGATAATAATGATTATTATAATAATAATGATAATAATGATAACAAGAAATATTGTTTCTCTCAGTACGTGTGTATGTTTGTGTGTGTGTGTGTGTGTGTGTGTGTCAGTATCTGTGTGTGTGTGTAAATATATGCATACTCACCCACAGTATGTGTGATGGCTTCAACATATATACAGTTTCACATCTGGATTGAAATAAAATAAAATGATAATTGAAAGCATGCATGCATCAGATATAAGTATCGTATTCATAAATATTATACATACATGCACCACACACACACACACATATATATATATGACAAATGAAAGACAGAAGATGGAATATACAAGAATTCATTATTAATCATGACAATTGTTTCGCCACATCGATCCCTCAAGAGTAAGACACTCAACAGCCGCTTCAGGATGTATCTCATTGGTTGATAAAGAGACACAACTTATTAGAATAAGAGTTCCGCAATGTAACATCTTGTTTTCTAGAAAGAAAAGCAACCAGACGGAGGAAATATCTTCATATATATAGAAGATCAAAAATAAAATCACAGATGGGAAAAAACAGAAGCGAACATGCAATCCAGCGAGAAAAGTATTAAAAATAACCGTTAACAAATATGGATGTATAAACGCCCTTGGGCAAGCTGCATGGTGGAAGTACATTTGTCCCAGCTTTTATTTTTGATTTCTAATTACATAAATCCACTCTTTTAGGATTAACACTCACAGTGATAATTCCTTATTTTTGGCCTAAGGCCAACAAATTTTGAGGGTAGAGGTAAGTCGATTACATATAGCCCCAAAACTGAACTGGTACTTATTTCACCAGCTCTGAAAGAATGAAGGGCAAAATCAACATCAAGTGGAATTTGAATTTTGGACATAAAGAGCCGGATGAAATGGTGCAAAATATTTTCTCCGGTGCAGTAATTATTCTGCCAGTTTGCCTTAACAATAAACACAGTAATAATAAAAATAATAATAAAAGACAAACAAGATCTTACTTTGAGGGTGGCTTTATCTTAAAGCTAATTCCTTGGTTTTGGGATATCTGAATGGCTTCCTCAGTCCATTGTGAGGAACGGTTCTTGGAATACAGCTGCAAATCTAGAAACAGAAAGTTTAGTTTATAGTATCAAGATTTTATACAGATGTGGGGTGCAAGATTCCATGCAGATAAAGCTTTTTACTGGTACCAGCCCTTTATTAAGACACTTGACAACTTGTCTCAGCTCTAAGTGGGTTTTGTTTTCACTCACACATGCACCACCACCACTATCACTACCACACAAACCGCACACATGCATTTAAGGCACAGGAAAAGAAAGAAGAAATATATATATACAATCATCATCATCACACCTCTTCTCCACTGTTAAGGGAGAAAGGAAGAAAGAAAAAATAAGAGAAGGAAAGAAACCCGATCGTGTTTAGTTCCTAAATGTTTTTACTAAACATAGACCAAATAGTTGGTCTTGAGTTTCATTGTATTGATGAGCTCCAACGAGAGCCAACAGTTGCCAGTCAAAATTCCATGCACGTGCACACACAGATGTATATATACCATGTCTGTCCTTGGCTGGCCTCAAATCTCACCTGCGAACCCATGGAAAACAAACCTCACCCAGCTATTCTGATTATATGTCTGTGCACACGTTTGAATGTGGTGTGTGCCAGAGGGTTTGCAAATCCAATGGGGGTCTTAAAAGACATGTTAGGATCCACAATGAGCAGAACTTACTTGCAGGTATTGGTAGTGCAAATCAGAGGTGCAATCTGTGTGGGTGTTTTTTCAAAACACTGTCTGGTTTAAAAAGCCACATCAGACGCCATGAAAGGGCTAAGGTGTAGATGCAGGAGGTGGTCAAACTCTGTTTAAGGAGTAGACAACCACCACCATATATATATATATATATATATATATACACAACAAACCAACAAGACAAGTTGATGTTGGTAAGAATAACAGCAACAGTAACAACAAGATGAGAGCAGCAGTAGTAATGAGAACAATACTTCTGTGGCATTGGTTGAAGAGATGGGTTTCTTTGTGTTGGTTCACTTACCTGGAAATGTAGTATTGCTTGTAGTGGAAAAATGGACGGTGATTGGTTGCTGTAAATCTATGTTGAAGGTGAGGAACAACTGAGGTATCGGTTGGTAAGGGTTTAACTAGAAGAAAACATGGTCACAGTATTAATTTTATGCGACTAATAATAATAACAACAACAACAAAAACAACGATGACAATGACAATAATGATGATGATGATGATGATAATAATAATAATAGGTATGATAAGAAAGGGATATCAGAAACGTAGATTATATCCCAGGAGAACCATGGCTCAGAGGAATCCAAAAGATTGTGCTGACAAGTACTGCCAACATCCTTAGAAAAACCTGTATTGTATTACATGAAAATATTTTGCTACTAGTCCTGCCACTTCCCCTCCCCAAGCTTTCAGTCACACTTTCAAGCTTTCATGCACACGTACTCACACACACACAAACACACACACACACACACACAAAATTCATGCTTTCAAATATACATGCATACACACATACATACATATCCAAGTCTAAGAGATGAAGATATATCTTACTTTAAGTCTTAGGACGATCTTCTGAGAGAGACTTGCTTCTAGTGGGATCATAATGGAGAGGTTTGGTTCCAAAGACGAGACCAGCTTTGTGCCATGAAACAGCCAGGTTTCTGCTCTCATCCGCTTGGTGAGAGCAATATAACAGGGTAGCTGTCTTATCAACTTCTCATCTTCGTAACTATGCTATTGTTGGTGTTGTTGTTGAGGATGTTGATGTTCACCATAAAAACCATGGTGGTGGTGGTGGCGGCACAGGTGTCAGAAGTATCAGAGGTGATGCAATGTGGAACAGAAAAACAAGAGATTTGTGGTTACAGCATAGATATGTAAGAAGTTTGTATGAGATGTATGCGAGGTGTAGGTTGGGCAGAAGGCTTTTTCAGTTACTGGCTGGGAAGGAATTGTGTGTGTGTGTTGTGGAATGAGTGGCAACAAGCAAAGGTTGAGTAAAAGCTAAATTATTAGATTATTAAACGCTATTATTAAATATTTGAATGGGATAGATAACAGTTATATATATTACATATACATATATATAAATATATATATATAAAATGCATATATTATATATATATATATAATATAAATATATATAATATATATATATAAACATATATCTATATGCACACACAGAGATACATATGCATATACATACACAAGCATGTATATATATACACATAATATCTACTAAACAAAGATCGTTAACTGTTTCTCATACCTCTTCTAAATGAGGAGACATCACTTCATTGCAGTCAATCATATCATCATCATCATCATAATTTGACCAATTAATTCCATCACTGCTTTCAATGAGTTCACAGCAGTGATATTGGTGAAGGGTTTCATGACAGAATGATGTAATCTCTAAGGTTGACTGTAAAATATACAAGCATAAAAGACTACATATACATACATTGGGAGAGAACATACATATACATACATTGGGCGAGAACTCAAAACCACATGGTTACGAAGCAAATTTCTTAACCACGCGGCTATGACCACCCCTATATAATCATACTTGTGTTTTAATCACTGGTCTCTGACCAAGAAAATATCACTGGACCAAATTAATAACCCCTTTTTGTACAAGCTTAACTGATGACTCCTGCAGAGTAAGACTAACTTAGTGATCCTTACCTGGTCTACATTACAGGTTGTTGGTTGACAAATCCAGACGACAGGACCCACAAACTGGGATTGTTGCATTTGTGGTAACATCTGATATTTTTTATCAGTCACATCATAACATAATATTTCAGGAACTTCATTGTGGCATTTACAGCATACTTTCAGAACTGGGTCCTTATATTTCCAATAATACCTGTTTTTTTTTTTTTTGTATATGTTTGTTTGTTTATTTTATGTATTGTTTAATTAGTTATGTTCATTTTTCGTTTGTTTGTTGTTTTGGAATTTTAAAAAGAATTAAAAGAAAATTTTTAATTAGTAACAGTAGGAATTATATAGGACAGATAATAATGAAAAAATTATATATAATTTATGGATGTAAAAATAAAACTTTCTGTATACCGTTTCAAGACTACTAATTGGAACAAATTCCTTCCTTCACTGACATAGTTGTTAGTCATTGTATCAGCCCCAGAGAGACAAAAAGCAGAACTGTTACTGGTATGGAAATTGAACATAGAAAAATGAAAAATTAAACTCCCATATTTGAAGGCATATAAAATGCAATTTCTGCCCCAAAACGGTTTTTAAAATATCATCTTGGATCCTATATGCAAAGTTGGGCCTTTATCATTGTGTTGAGTCAAATGTTTTGCCATGTTAAGGCGGCAAGTTGGCAGAATTGTTTTGCACACCAGGCAAAATGTTTCGTGGCATTTCATCCATCCTTACTTTCTGAGTTCAAATTCCACCGAGGTCAACTTTGCCTTTCCTCTTTTCGGAGTCGATGAAATGAGTACCAGTTAAACACTGGGGTCGATGTAATTGACTTATTCCCGCCCCACAAAATGCTGGCTTTATGCTAAAATTTGAAATCAATATTTTGGTAACTTATTTACCTTATTTATCAAGTTACAAAAAACGCTGCCTTGCATTCAACAGAGAGGCCATCGTTTTGCACCATGTGAAACCGATTTTCTACCAGTTCTTTGTTCCCACGCTGATACCAGTTCTTGTTCTTCGAGGTGAAGAACTCCTTCACTGAAGCTTCTGTCCCTTTTTGGTTGATGAAGCATTGCAGAGCACAGGAAGTGAACCGTGGATCAGAACATGTAACAATGCATACTTTAATACATTACAAACTGTTTTTCCCAGAATACACATTGCTGAAAAGGAAGTTGCACCTAATATGCCACTCTTTTATGCCATTAAATATAGTAAATATAATAAGGTATTTCATGCACCGGTTTACCATATTTGCTTCTTCACTGCTTCTATATGCCTATGATGCTTAGATATACAAAACACTGATGGGGTGGTCACAGCTGAACTCTTCTTGTCAAAGTCTGCTTAGTCAAGCCTGACCTGGAGTTAAAACTTCAGTTTTTAAATTGGCAAAAATTGCTTTGGTTCAATGGTAGAACACCTATCATATTTACAGGAGATGTAGGTTCATATCCCATGGGCAGCCTTCAACTTTTTCTAAGCAAGTGTCTTTTTAACTTAATATTTACATGCTATTATTTATAGCTGTAAATG
Organism: Octopus bimaculoides; assembly: GCF_046866305.1. Taxonomy (NCBI): domain Eukaryota; kingdom Metazoa; phylum Mollusca; class Cephalopoda; order Octopoda; family Octopodidae; genus Octopus; species Octopus bimaculoides. Next base: position 6,508,908 of record NC_142940.1, on the reverse strand, counting down.
CTTCAAGACCCACTGTTCCAAAACTAAATTATTTAACATTCTCTTGAAGTTTATACATTTTTATGATGTCTATGTCAAAAATAAAATTAAGCAAATTTTTAATATCTATATCGTATTAAATGTTCCTGTTATTACCAAAGTGTCCATGATGTTCCTCCATTGCAGATCTTTTTAACTTCCAATTGGTTTCCTATCTGGCACAGGTCTGTGAAAACTGGCTGGAAAAGCTTCATAGCATCACTGGCACCGTGTAATTTGGTCTGGACGCTTTCAAAGTCAGGTTTCCTGAGATGCATATCCAGATAACAATTTATGTATTTCTTCAGCAGCATCCAACTTATTTCTTCAAAGTCACTGATGGACTCACAAACGAGAAGATCGAACTGAAAGTTTGTGAAAAAAGGAAGTAACATTAGTCAAATTAGGAGAACATTAGGTAGCATTGGCATCACCGATATCCTGTGAGTGAAGGAAAACTAAACACTAAACTCCCAGAAATAACGAATTGGTGGTGGTGGTGGTGGTGGTGGTGGTGGTGGTGGTGGTGGTGGTGGTGGTCTTGGTAGTGGTGGTAATGGTGGTGATGGTGGTGATGATGATGATGATGATGATGGTGATGGCAATGATGTAACACAGGGTGGTGGTGATGATATAATACAGGACAACAATATTTGTACTTCAATCAAAATATTCTGCTGCGAATTTATTCTACTCCAAGATGGTAAATAAAATATTTTGGTGAGGGCTTAACTCTTTAGCATTCAGATTAATTTATCAATTGTAATGCTTTATGAAGTATCTTATCCTTTCAAAATTTTGAAGCTGTGATTGTTTATTTTTAGAATGACAGACATTGTAGGTTATAGTTCTATATTTAAGAGATGAGGAATTTGAGGACATACGTAAGCTCGCAAGGAATGAAGCCAGTATGCTCCGTTGGATGTGTAATGTCAATGTGAATACCCGTCAGACTGTAAGTATCTTGAGAGAAAAGCTGAACATTAGAAGCATCAGTTGTGGTGTGCAAGAGAGACGATTGCGCTGGTATGGACATGTGGTGAGAATGGATGAGGATAGCTGTGTGAAAAAGTGCCACACCCTAACAGTTGAGGGAACCCGTGGAAGAGGTAGGCCCAGGAAGACCTGGGCTGAGGTGGTGAGGCAAGACCTTCGTACATTGGGCCTCACCGAGGCGATGACTACTGACCGAGACCTTTGGAAATGTGCTGTGCGTGAGAAGACCCGGAAAGCCAAGTAAGATCGTTGCCAGTGCCCCTGGACTGGCTTGTGCGGGTGGCACATAAAAGACACCATTTTGAGCGTGGCCGTTTTCGTGCGGGTGACACGTAAAAGCACCCACTACACTCTCTGAGTGGTTGGCGTTAGGAAGGGCATCCAGCTGTAGAAACTCTGCCAAATTAGATTGGAGCCTGGTGTTGCCATCCGGTTTCACCAGTCCTCAGTCAAATCGTCCAACCCATGCTAGCATGGAAAGCGGACGTTAAACGATGATGATGATGATGATGATGATTTACATTATTTACATTTGACAGATATTTGTCCTCATCTTCTTTGTTGTTAACACAACGTTTCGGCTGATATACCTTCCAGCCTTCATCAGGTGTCTTGGGGAAATTTCGAACCTAGGTTCTCATTTCCTAAGGTATTTTTCAATGTTATTATTATTATTATTATTATTATTATTATTATTATTATTATTATTATTATCATTATTATTATTTTGGGTAGTTGTTGCTTAACAGATTGTTATTGAGTTGATCATTTCTTCATGGTGTGTATCACAATCGCTACTTATATTCTTTGCTCAACGTTTTAGGCACTGAGCAATCCCTCTCTTTACACTGTATGGATGGTGAGAATTGAAGTTGAGGTATCATCCAGTGAAGGTTCGAAATTTCCCCAAGACACCTGATGAAGGCTGGAAGGGATATCTGCTGAAATGTTGTGTTAACAATGAACAAGATGAGGACAAATATCCATCAAATGTAAATAATGTAAATATTGTAGGTTATGTGTGACTGGTTGGATCTGGCCAGTTTCAACATAAAACATGTAGAATATTTGGACTGGATATGGCCAGTTTAAATATAAAGAATTAATTCTACTATTGTAAGAGTCCAGATGAAACACTTTGGTAAGAATTAATTCCAGTTTGTGAAAAGAAAATATAAAACATCGGATTAAAATCAGGGAAAAAGTTAACTTACTTTTTGAAATACTTTCTTTGTTATCTGAGAATTCATTCTCACTGGTAAATATTTCTCTTGAAGCAGACAAAAAGGAAAATGAAGTTTTAGAAAAATGTATGTCTAGAATAATATTATTACATTATAATGGAAACGTATACACATATACTAACACCAATATATTTGATGGATTCTCTTGTCATGAACAACAAATGAGGATTCAGTAAAATAAAGCGTTTATCATGTTCTATGGATACGAATGTGTCCACAAAATATGTGACCATCTCTTGAGGCCTTCCAGTACTTTGCAAACCTTTTGGCAAAAGGAACGAGTTAAGGAATCCGTTTGCTTGACTGCTTGGGCATCATTCATTATATATTTTCTAGAGTGGAAGGCAAGGCCTGCTTTGCTTTGTGCTACAATACCATGACAGCAGGAAGGTTTCCATTTAGAGGAGCAGCGTTTTGTCAGCATGCCTTCATGCTTGCACGAAGTTGGTCCAGATGTTGGAATCAACTTGGCTCAAATACTTGAACTGAGAAGCAGGATTGACATCAGGTCATGCATTCTGATGCTTCGTTTTCCCAGGAAGAAAAAGGAACATATATATATACACACACACACACACGCATATATATATATATACACACACACACACACACACACACACACACACACACACATGCACATATATATATACACACATACATTGTAGGAAGTTAAAATGCTGTGGCCAATCAGAGAGTGACCATTGATTTTGCACATATAAAGCGTCAGCCTCATCAGACTCAAATGTTTGAAGACATATGACCTCTCTACAACTAGAGGAAGACATACATAATGGCGAGTTGGATTTGTATTTCTTCTTCCGGTTGTAGAGAGGCTATGTGCCTTCAGCCATTTGAGTCTGACAAGTCGCCTATACTGTGAGCATGGCCGCAGTCAAATGACTGAAACAAATAAAAGAATAAAAGAATAAACAAAAAAGAAAAGAAAATAATAATAATAATAATAACCTTCACTGGATATTTTCTTCTTGTAAAAGAGAGTGGTCATTCTATACCAGAAATGTTCGTTGAGTTTGAAATCAAAACAGTATTCAAATCCAAGAGAATTAATCCTGCTTTTGACAAAGCTAAACGTATCGTTGATAATACTAATGCATACATTTAACAGAATGATAGACACGAGCAAGGTGTAGATGAAGAAAACCATGTTCGACATGATGTTATCTAAACCGAAAGTCTCTTTGAATTTGCCCATGGCAAGGAAAATGCGGAAGAGAGCCAGGTAGGTGGATTTCAAATCGATGAAATATATCGATACGTTATTGAAAGTTATATGAATGCCGATTGCAAAAGCTGTCATAAGGAAGAAAAGGACGACGCTGAATGATGCGATGGATGGCAGCGATAGCATGATACTGGCCTTCATCAAGAACAGGTGGTAATTCAAGGCAAGTGGTTGTAATAGCTTGATGGCGAATACTACCACACAGGCACAGAGACCAGCAAAATACACCATCACTCTGGATGCCATTAAGTTCCCTGATACATAGGCATCTGAAATAATAAAATCATGTAATAACTATACAGAATCATCATCATCATCATCATCATCGTTTAACGTCCGCTTTCCATGCTAGCATGGGTTGGACGATTTGACTGAGGACTGGTGAAACCGGATGGCAACACCAGGCTCCAATCTAAATTTGGCAGAGTTTCTACAGCTGGATGCCCTTCCTAACGCCAACCACTCAGAGAGTGTAATATATATACATATATGTGCATATATATATATACATATATATACATATATATATATATATACATACATATATGTATGTATATATATATATATATATATATATATACATATACATACATACATGTATATAAATATATATATATATATATATATATATATATATATATATATATATATATATATATATATATATATATATATATATATATATATTTATATATATTTATATATATTTACATTTATACATATATACATATATATATATATATATATATTTACACACACACACACACACACACACACATATAGATAGACAGATAGATTAGAGACAGGTATTCTCCATGCAGAATACACTTCATAGTACTTAAGAGATTTGAATTTGAGCAGGTAGAGGAGTAGATTGTAAGGGGAAGCAAGTTAGGCAAGTCTATGTACGAAAAAATCAATCTCATTTGGCATTTTAGAAAATTGTAAAATTCAATGGAAATTACATATATGATATTTAGGACATTACTTATAGGATGACCTGATATTTGTGTGTGTGTGTGTTTGTGTGTGTATGTGTGTGTGTGTGTGTGTGTGTGTATGCATAAGGTTCAAAATGTACAAAAACAAAATACAAAAAAAAACAGAGCCAGGTAAGGGAGCAACAAACAAGATATATTAATTTGACGCTCTGGAAAAATGGAAGAATTTTTGATGTTTCAAGCCTACGCTCTTTCACAAAAAGGAATGCCTTAATTTCATATTTTCACACAAGGCCTGCAATTTCAGGTGAGGGAAAAGTCGTTCACATCAACTCCAGTGTTCAACCGGTACTTATTTGATCAACCCTGAAAGGACGACAAGCAAAGTTGACCTTGGCGGAATTTGAAATCAAAATGTGAAATCAGACGAAATGCCACTAAGCATTTTGCCTGGTGTGCTAATGATTCTGTCACCACATTGCACTAAAAACATATATATTAAAATTAAAACTGTTTACCTGGATTCTTGACCAATTTATCCTGAATTTGAAGAAGAGCGTCAATTCTCAAACCGAAGCCAATCTGGATGACTAGGATGGAGATTACAGTTGCCATATTGATGAGGGTGTGATATTCACGCAGGGCTTGCATGCGTCGTTTCTTAATGGCTATGACAACTCCTGCCAAAGTTATCAAACACAGAATTCCAACGATGATAATTATCAGCAGCACCAAGTAATCCAGAGGATCAACAAATGGATGGAACTTGAAGCTGAGTGAAAGAATAGATGGCTCCATTCTACCACAGGACAATCTCTCAATCACAATTTTAGTTGATGTGAAAAGCCCAGAATTAGCATTGTATGTGCTAATGTCAATGGTTACCACTCGGGTACGCTCGTCTATCCAGGTGTTCAAACGAAGTTTCTCGAACAATGATTTTGCTTTCTTGTGTCTCTCGTTTATATCAATGATATAACCAGCACTTTTATAACTTCCTTGTATTCCATAATGAATGAAGCTATATCCAGCTTTTTCTTCAGAAGTATATTTGAATGCAGCAGTTATATATTTATCCTCTTCTTTCTGCTTGGCACCAATTTTCCAGCCTGCATTAAGGAAGAGTAATTATAACAATGATTAAATCATTTTATTATTTCCTGAAATGCACATGTAAAAGGGTCATGGTCTAGTGGTAACAGGCTTCCACTCATGACCATGTATATGTGGTTTCAAATTCTGGACAGTTTATACATTTTTTTAAGACCACATTGCATAACACAACATTCATACATACATACACACTACATACATACACATACATACATATATATATATATATATATATATACACATACACATATATCCAGCTAAGCTTGTACTTCTATAACTACAGTGACTCGCAAAAGTTTAAAACACACAGGGAAAAGCTCAAGTTAACATATATTGTATCCTTGCTCACATGGACTTTATATGCTTCCAGGTCTTCCTGCAGTGCCTTGAGTTTAGTTTCTGCTCATTATTATGTAATTCTGATTGTTGCATTGAATTTATTACGAACAATTTCATAAACAGTGGAAATTTCATTAACCTGCATTGACTCAATATATGTAAATTTGGATTTTTGATTGTGCGTTGTAAACTTTTGCGGGTCACTGTATATATAGGTGCGGGCAAGGCACTTGTGGTTAAGAAGTTTGCTTACCAGCCACATGATTTCAGGTTCAGTTTCATTGCATGATGCATTGGTCAAGTCTCTTGTATTATAGCCCTGGGCCAACCAAAGCCTTGCAAGTGGATTTGGTAGAGAGAAACTGAAAAAACTCTAGCATATGTGGATGTGTATATGTCTTTGTATCTATGTGTGTGTGTGTTGTTGTTGTTGTTGTTGTTGTCTTATTATTGCATGATAGTTGTAAACAACCGATGTCCTTTATTTGTAAACTTCTATGAAAATATGTGTGATCACGAGGAAAAGTTAACTTGCTTGGAAACATATGAGGGTCGGTGACAGAAAGGGCACCCAAGTATAGTAAATCTCCTTCTGCAAATTCCATCCAACTCATGTGAGCATGTAAAAGTGACCGGTAAAACAAAAATGATGTTGATGGGGATGATGATGATGATGATGATGATGAAGATGACAGTGATGACAATAATTATGATGGATGTTTACCTGGTAGATAATCCTTTGTATCTTCATGTTCTGCAGAATAGTTTGGAATGCACATTTTGATTATTCTTGACATGTGACATGGAACTGGAAACACACAAAGTAATTAAGTAATGACGGCGTTGATACCACTCCTTATTTTTGTTGACATATCATTCAGAAAGGGGTGGGAGAGAGAAAAATGCACGAGGGCCAAAATAGCTTATGGTATGGGGGAAGAAGGCATAATTCACCTAGCAGGTTCTTTTGTAATGTTGATCCTTTCCAACTGGGATATATCCATTGGAACCCTACTCTGACCAGAACCTTATTACCAACTCACTCAACTCATGCAGCCACCACATTCATCCCGAGCAAAAGTCCCAACGCAAAAGAGGCCCATGTTAGTCATGCTTCTGCTTACATGACCTGCCTCATTTCTCTTCCAGCAAGGCCCCTCGGCCGTTCGTGTGACATCACTGACCCTATACTTCCGGCCCACCTCAACTGCATAGTTCCTTATCTCCTAGCATAAAGTTGTCTTTCTTGTGGTTCATAGCCTTGCAAGCTACATAGTAATCTCACTAGTTCTTGTGGCACAAAAAAACAACACCCAGTCCATTCTGCGAATTGGTTGACATTAAGAAGGGTATCCACTCATAGAAGACATATTAAGGCAGACATTGGAGCATGTTGCACTCCTTGGTTCCACAGGATTCCCTCAAAACTATTCACTCCATGCCAGTATGGAACATGATGTTAAACGATGATGAAACCAAGAGGATAAAGAACAAAGCCAGCCTTGGAAGGATTTGAACTCAGAATGTAAAGAGATGTAGTTGAATGCTACAAGGCATAATCGAAACAGGTTCTTGGGCAAAATGGTAAGAAACAAAATGGAATAATCACTGTTTGTAAATTATATTTACCTTTTACCATTCTTATCTGTCTCAGACGAATGCCTCCAAGACGCCTGTTGGTTTTGTCTGGCAGGAAATATTGGTCGTACAGTTTCAGTTCTTTACCATTACTGTCTGTGAGTGGGAAGATTCCTGGAACAGCATATTTTTCTATCCAATCCCACATCAATTCAATACCACCTTTCTAATTATAAAAAAATGGTTAAGAATATAATGGAAGTGTATTTTAGATGAGAAAAAAAAAAAGCAACCTAGTGAGAGATCCTACCTGTAATCTCCTTATCTGCTTGACCTGATAGAAATGACAGTCTAATATCCCTTATGGTGATGGTGCTAGTGATGATGATGATGATGATGATGATGATGATGATGATGATGATGATGATGATTATGATGCAGGTATTCATTTAATTATATATATATATATTTACCTGTGAGAATTTTTTGATGTGGAAAATATTTTCAATAGAATTATTCTGCTGAAAACATTTGTTTACCGATTCATTAGCAATAAGAATTAGCAAAAGTACAATATATAAACAACGGAAGAAAAGGGACTGGAACATATTGAAGAGTTTATAATCGAGTTGCAGGATTTCTTTCTTCTTCTGCCAATCTTCAGATGCCAAATTTGGCATGGGACAGATTTTCAAGGATTCCTTTGGAACAACTGAAAAAGAAGTAAAATAAAATAATGGTTTTCGATTTAGTAATTTCGAGGGGAGGGGGTTAACTGGTAGCATTGTCCCCCAGTGTATGACTGGTAATTTATTTTATTGAGCTGCTGATCTCTCTTGTGGAAAAGGGAGACCCCAGAAGACATGGGACAAAGTACTGAAGGATGACCCCCCCAGATGCTGAACCTATCAGATGAGATGACAAAGGTCTGAGATACTTGGTGCCTTGCTGTACTCAAGAAGACCTGTACTCCATAGCAGAAGTACTAAGGCTGCTCCCACTGGCGAAAATGATTGGTCTGAAAGAGTCTTGTGCCGGTGACACGTAAAAAGCACTTCCCTGAAAGGATGAAAGGCAAAGTGGACCCCAGTAGAATTTGAACTCAGAACATAAGGACGAACAAAATACTGCTAACCATTTTGCCATCAATAATAGTTATTGATAATTCTTCTTGTCATTACGTTACTTAGCCCGTCGTTAACGCTTTCATGTGATTAGAGAAAAAGAGGAAGAAAGAAGATGTTTTGAAAAGAAACTCTTCCAAATTTACCAGGAAACTGTGACAAATCATTAAACCGATCGCTGCAGAGGGCTGTTTCGTACTTGTCTTCCTCAGTTGATGGTGACTTAAAGATAAAGGAGAGTAACATGGCCGTGAAGACAACCTAGAAAGAAATAAGGGGAAGAAGGGTTCTCAGATGATTGGTAATCATACCCACAGGCATACACACACACACACACAGATTAGAGACAGGTATTCTCAAGTGGGATTGAACTTGAGACATCATGATTGAGAAACAATTTACTTAACCTTACACTCATGGTTTCACCAAGTCACATCTGTTGATAAACGTTATACAATACATATATATCAGGCACGTGCCACCAGTTGGTGACCTTTATGTAGTAAAACACACAAAAAATGAGCGAAACGCAGGCACACGACTGAGTTGAAAGCAGATTTACTTCTGCCTTTAAAATATTGTTGTAGGAATGTACACAGCATGTGTACTACAACAATACTATGCATAGCTTTAATACTGAGATTGAAAAGTAGGGACGAATTATGCCTGCCTAATCTAGAAAAAAATAAAATATTTCGCATTTTATGCATAGTAGTCAGAGTAACTTTCATAATTTGATTATTTAAAAAGTTATTGTGCAAAATGTTCTGAGAAAAAGTATAGTTTTTCACCACAACAAAACACACACACATACACATGCATGCGCGCGTGCATACACACAAATAAACACAGATATCTCTGAGGTAACTTGAGCTACTACAAATAGCAGCCAAGTCTCTCCTAAACACAGTCTTTCATCAAAAGAAAGACACAGATTTACAGTATTTCAGGAATGATTAAACAGTCACACATAGAAACTGAAACATAAAAATGTCAATTAATAAAAAAAAATATAAACCTTTAGAAGTTAGAATAAACATAAAACGATATTTTACAGGGTGTCTATTTACTTCTGTCATGTGTGTGTATGTGTGTATGTGTGTGCGTGTGTGTGTGTAGATATTTACATATGCGTGCACACATACTTACATGCATGCACTAACATATATGTGAGTGTTATAGGAAATTACATTTCATAGAGAATAAATTTAATAAAATTGAAAGGGACAACTGACCTTTAAAGGTTGCACAAATAATATAGAACCAGACACATTGACGAACACAGAGAGCAGCCAGCGTAGTGATAGTTCTTTTCCCCATTTCATACTGTAAGTAAATGTAATAAATGCCGAAGCACCTATCGATGCAAACACAATCAGATACGCAATATATACTGTCCACCATGGGAATTGAAACCCTTTCAGCCGCTCTTTAATTGATGCCTTCTTTTCTTCATCTCCTCTTGGTTGTTGTCCTCTGCTCTTTCGTGTTTTGAAAAGAAAGATGATCATAGACGTCGGTACAATCATTATTATGGAACCAATTATTCCGACAAAAATCTCCTTTGAAGAAATTGCTAAACTTCCAATGCGGATCACCCTTCCAGAAGGTTTCTCGTCTGGTTTAAAAAACATGGCGCTACTGACGAGAGACAGATAAAGTATTGCTGTTACAGACGACAGTCTCTGTACACGTGTGAATTTACTGGCATGAGGTCGTTTAACTATCGAGAAATAGAGATGGTCATCAAATAAGGATCTGTAGATCCTGGTTTTGGTCGCCTCAAAGAGATCAAACAGCTGTCCAGTTGTTGGTTTTAATTTTCGGATAATCAAGCCATCGCCTTTGTCAAAGGCTAACCAGTTGTTGCATTCAAAATAATACCTGTAATTATACAAACACACATATATATATATATATATATATATATATAAATGAGTAACAAAGATGTATAAGTGTCAATTCATTACGGCCATTTCGAGTGGCTCCTTTAATTGGTCAACGAAAGCATTACATCATTACAAAGAGAACCGTCCTCATCAGATGACTGCAGCTGCATGAATATCAGGTGGGAAAAATTCTATGTAGTTTTATTGTCTGATATTGTCTGAGTGTGCAAATTAGTTCGTCATAACAAGATACCTCATTTTAAGTACCTAATTCAACTAAATCTAAATTACATTTTATATATATATATATATATATATATATATATATATATATATATATATATATATATATATCATCATCATCATCATCGTTTAACGTCCGCTTTCCATGCTAGCATGGGTTAGACGATTTGACTGAGGACTGGTGCAACCGGATGGAAACACCAGGCTCCAATCTAATTTGGCAGAGTTTCTACAGCTGGATGCCCTTCCTAACGCCAACCACTCAGAGAGTGTAGTGGGTGCTTTTACGTGTCACCCGCACGAAAACGGCCACGCTCGAAATGGTGTCTTTTATGTGCCAACCGCACAAGCCAGTCCAGGGGCACTGGCAACGATCTCGCTCGAAAATCCTACGGGAGCCAGTCAGGCGGTAATGGCAACGGCCACGCTCAAAATGGTGCATCTCATGTGCCACCTGCACAAGAGCCAGTCCAGGGGCACTGGCAATGATCTTACTTGGCTTGCCGGGTCTTCTCACGCACAGCACATTTCCAAAGGTCTCGGTCAGTAGTCATCGCCTCGGTGAGGCCCAATGTACGAAGGTCTTGCCTCACCACCTCAGCCCAGGTCTTCCTGGGCCTATTTATGTGTGTGTATATATATATATATATATATACACACATATACATATATGCTTGCATTTTTATTGACACACACACGCATATATTACAGACAAGAAAGTAAATTCTGACTGCAGTAAATCTGTGAGGACAGCAGAGAAATATTGGGTGTTTATCCTTATAAGACAGAAGAAAGTTGCCAGCAGGTGGCTATGGGAATTGAACCCTTACTCCCCAGATACCCTCTGATTCCTCACAAGTGTAAACCATAATTTTTGTCTGAATGTATGATGTTCTTAATGATCGGTGATGGTCTTTCTCGGTCATGACTGGACAGCTATCATACAGATGCACACATGCACACACACCCACACACGCACCCCCTTATACATCCTGCTATCTATCCATATATATATATATATATATATATATATATATATATATATATATATATATATATATATATATATATACACATATATACTAAGTATATTGATCTAAAAATGTCTTACCAATTATTTGTAGTCACATCTTTGATTTCAATATTGGTCAAGAACCAATTTGGACTTTTGCCTTCACTGTCATGCCAAATTTTTAGCGACTGCAGTGGCCCAAGATGGACATTGGTTTGCAGAATAAAATTTGACATTGTTCCGCTTCTGAAATTCTGTAATGATCATCACCAGAAGAAAAACAAAAGAAAGAAAATATTAATAACAACAACAACACCAACAACAACCACTGATCCAAAGTGTCATCGTGTACATGTTTTGTCTTGGAGTAAAAGATGGGATACAGCAAATATTCTGCTCAGTATTATAGATTAACTGGCCAGTAGCTTGACCGTAACCAGTTGAGTCTTTCTCCTTGTGGCTGACAAGATGTGCATCTCTGATCACGAGCAGGAGTAGTTGGGGAGCATCAAAGCCATGTGTTGAGAGGGATTCTTCGGGGCTTGAATACATCACCTCAGGAAACATGGGTTTTGTTCACCATTCTTAAACAAACCTTATTCAGGGACCTTTTGAGTGGGATGAGCTACTTACTCAACCTGAAGAAAACTCTAATTGGGTCCCACCTGCAAGGTCATGCACTGTTTATCTCAATAAGCAGTCAGCATGTCATGTACATATAGTTGTAATGCATATGCCTCGTGGAACCTTATAAGATGAGTTATCATAGTGGGTACATCGGGATTTGTATATTTGTACCTTAGCGTCACTTAGATAGCGTGTGATGCTCTCTATACAACAACAACAACAACAACAACAGCAATAATAATAATAATAATAATAATAATAATAATAATAATAATAATAATAATAATAATGATAATCCTTTCTACTAGAGGCACAAGGCCTGGAATTTTGCGGGGAGGAGGAGAATCAATCACATCAACCCCAGTATTTCAGTGGTACTTATTTTATCGACCCCGAAAGGATGAAAAGCAAAATTGACCTCTGCGGAATTTGAACTCAGAACATAAGGATAGAAATGATAGAAATGCGAGAGAAAGACAGGAAATATACCATTTCTGATGCAAAAGCTGTTGGTTACAGCTTGTACACCTTTGAGTATTTGGAGTTAAGTAAAAGCAATAATACAATTCTTCCTAATTTTGGCACAAGTTCAGCCGTTTTGAGGGGAAGGGAAAAGTCAGTTACTTTGATTCCGGTACCTGACAGGTGCTTTGTTGTACAAACCCCAAAAGAACGAAAGGCAAAGTTGTCCTAGGTGGAATTTGAACGCATAATGCAGAGAACTGAATGTAAAACAAATCTAAAGATGGCGCTGTTTGTTGATTGCATACTTACTTTTCTGACGCCATCTTTGAGAATTCGTATATCGGTCTTCCCTGTTTTACCTTTCAGTAAAAAATATGGAGTGGCCGTAAAGAAGCGTGGTGATTGTATTCCAGTGTATACTCTCAGTAGATACAAATACTCATCTTTGGCTGCGTTGTCTACCAAAGGAACGTATTCCCACTGCATGAAAATGGAAACAGAAGATTACAAAAAAAACAACAAAGACAAACGGTCAAACAGTTATCAATTGCTTCAAGTTTTTGTGCATGGCTCTTTGGGAACCGATGGAAAATATTTTGGAGAAGCTAATTTATAAGTTCTACATATATGGCAAGAGGGAAAGAAGGAAATTATGTGACACGTAAAAGCACCCACTACACTCTCTGAGTGGTTGGCGTTAGGAAGGGCATCCAGCTGTAGAAACTCTGCCAAATTAGACTGGAGCCTGGTGTTTCCATCCGGTTGCACCAGTCCTCAGTCAAATCGTCCAACCCATGCTAGCATGGAAAACGGACGTTAAACGATGATGATGATGATGATGATGATATAAATATATACATATACATATTCATACATACATACATATATATATATATAATATATTCAGTTGGCTCCAATTAACAGCATTCATTACCTGAATATCATATACTACACTCTCTGAGTGGTTGGCATTAGGAAGGGCATCCAGCGGTAGAAATTCTGCCAAATCAGATTGGAGCCTGGTGTAGCCACCTGGTTCACCAGTCCTCAGTCAAATCGTCCAACCCATGCTAGCATGGAAAGTAGACGTTAAACGATGATGATGATGATGATGATATATATATATATATGTACATATATATATATATAAATGGAACAAATGGAGGAAAGTTATAACTCAGTCAATCATATGCCATGGAAAACGAGTAACTGGCCTCACAACTCCTAGGAATCGTTGCATTACTTACTTTATGTTAAAAGAAGAATGTAAAAGAATATGTTTGCACTTACATGCCTTCTGTCGTGCTTGTCTAAATGGCGAACAAAAATAGCCAACACGCAGTATATAATAAATATGACCAAAAGTACAACCAGGACGAATGGATTTTCCGAGACTTTTTCATCCAAGTTGAAGAATATTTCATCAAAGTTAAGTGTGCCGGGTGTAATGATACCAATAACTGAAGTAAAAGTGCCAAAAAGGTTGCTTTCTAACACCAAATTATAATTGTCCTCCATGGATCTAATCTAGAAAAGAAGTAAAGAAATTATATTCATACATGTAATCATGTGAGGTGTGATCAGTAAGTATCCGAACTGTTGTTATATTAAAGAACCTAAAGCTTGCAGAGTGACGCTGCTCAGCATAGATTGACCTTAAACTCTGCTGTGCATGCGTGCTAAGTTTTAACATTCTAGTTCACTTCTGTTGTTTACAACAGTGCTTGGAAGGAAGGTGTGTAGCGTGTGATCGCCGCATGGACCATAACGGAGACAGAGACACCTGCCCAGAGGCCTACACAAAGTTGCAGAAAGTGTACGGAGTGGAGTGTATGAGCCGCACACAAGTGTACGAGTGGTTCAGACGTTTCCAAGATGGCCAAAAAAATGTTGATAGTTACGAAGTTCTGGGAGACCTATAACCGGCAGAACTGAGAAGAACATCACAGATGTGCATGCAGCTGTGAGGGCAAATCATTGAATCACCATCCATGAATTATCAGTGGATGTTCAGATTAGTTACGGTTCAGTTCAGTCCATTGTTACTGAAGATTTGAGACACGTGTCTGCCAAGTTTGTGCTAGAACTGCTTTCAGCTGACCAAAAAGACACTCGGGTTTCAGTTGCACAAGATCTCCTTGATTGCGTCAAGAATGATGAAAATTTTCTGAAATCTTGCGTAGGCCTCTGAATAGATATCACCAAGCTTTTGGCAAAATTTGATACAGATTCTCTGCTTGAAATGTGGAGTAAATAGACAGCCAACAACTGATGAAGGGTCGTTCTTTATGTTACCTGTCATGTTTTCCATTTGTTTCTCTCATTGTTTGCGTATTGAACTCATTTGTTTTTGCATTTCATGTTGTTTACTGTTGGTGGCATCCTGTACCCATGTATGTATATGGATGGATACCCTTCCTAATGCCAACCACTGCACAGAGTGCATGAGGCATCATCATTAGTGCTTTATGTGTGACACAAGCATGAGTGCTTTGTGTGGCGCAAGTGTGGGTGTTTTATCCATGACACTAGCACAGATGCTTTATATGTGTCATCAGCATGGGCACTTTGTTACTTGGCACCAGCATGAGTGCCTTATAGGTGGCACCAGCAGGTGTGCTTCTTCTCATGAGCATTGAAGGATGAAAATGCATAATCAGGCATTGGCAGTATTTGAACTCTCTCACTTTAGGTTGTCAACATACCTTTATATCATCGTTTGGTTTCTTATTCTTCCTTGATTCATCATAAATCTGTGGGGTGAAGTCTAAAATTTTCAGCTGCAAATTACTTGGTGTGCTTCTCTTTTGGATATTTCCATCTGTTGTCTCTGGAAAGAATTACAGAAAACATAGAATTTTATGTGATGACTTTCATGCAAGTGCATTAGTATTGGTTTTCAATGTGTTTTCGCTCTTTGTTCATTGTTAAATTCTTTACTGCACCATATCAAGTTAGTTTGGTAATGACCATAATGGAGGGTTGGTAGTCTACTGCTTCAAGAACCCTTGTCTTCATCAGAAAGAAGAAAAAGACAAGTGCTGTTGGTTTATTTGTAGGCCGTGAATGAATAAAAGAATTGCAGTGAAAGAGAGAAGTGGAAGATGTGATATGTACAGACAGTTAGCACCAACTTAAGTAAAGTAAAGTATAAAGTAAAGTATAAAGTATAAAGTATAAAGTATAAAGTATAAAGTAAAGTAAAGTATAAAGTATAATGTATAAAGTATAAAGTAAAGTAAAGTATAAAGTAAAATAAAGTATAAAGTATAAAAAAAGAGTAAAGTGAAGTATAAAGTAATGTAAAGAATAAAGTATAAAGTTGTTGGCACTCCGTCGCTTACGACGTCAAGGGTTCCAGTTGATCCGATCAACAGAACAGCCTGCTTGTGAAATTAACGTGCAAGTGGCTGAGCACTCCACAGACACATGTACCCTTAACGTAGTTCTCGGCGGAGATTCAGCGTGACAGTGTGACAAGGCTGACCCTTTGAAATACAGGTACAACAGAAACAGGAAGTAAGAGTGAGAGAAAGTTGTGGTGGAAGAGTACAGCAGGGTTCACCACCATCCCCTGCCGGAGCCTCGTGGAGCTTTAAGTGTTTTCGCTCAATAAACACTCACAATGCCCGGTCTGGGAATCGAAACCGCAATCCTATGACTGCGAGTCCGCTGCCCTAACCACTGGGCCATTGCGCCTCCACTAAAGTATAAAGTAACGTAGTGTATAAAGTATAAAGTAAAGTATGAGGTAAAGTATAAAGTGAAGTAAAGTATAAAGTATAAAGTAAAGTGTAAAGTGAAGTATAAAGTAAATCTGTGGGATGAAACGTAAAATTTTCAGCTATAAATTACTTGGTGTACTTCTCTTTTGAATATTCCCATCTGTTGTCTCTGGAAAGAATTACAGAAAACATAGAATTTTATGTGATGACTTTCATGCAAGTGCATTAGTATTGGTTTTCAATGTGTTTTCGCTCTTTGTTCATTGTTAAATTCTTTACTGCACCATATCAAGTTAGTTTGGTAATGACCATAATGGAGGGTTGGTAGTCTACTGCTTCAAGAACCCTTGTCTTCATCAGAAAGAAGAAAAAGACAAGTGCTGTTGGTTTATTTGTAGGCCGTGAATGAATAAAAGAATTGCAGTGAAAGAGAGAAGTGGAAGATGTGATATGTACAGACAGTTAGTACCATATATATATATAAAGTATATATAAAAACAAATAGTAAATGAGTATATGCATATATACGTACAGGTATGTGCATACCGACATCCACCTGTATGTATAGGTGCATATCTGGGTACAGGACATTGCAAACAAAACGAAGACAAGAAAACACACAAGCCACATAGAGAACATTTTCCTTCATCAGCTACTCCCGTTTTAACACCAGCGTTTTGAAGAGCTGGGTAGGACGCATCGTTAAAACGGCTCTTCCCATGGACCGCAAATTAAATTTGTATACACAAATTAAACCTTGCCATGGAAGAATGTAGTGGCGGACAAAAAACAAGACAGGAAAACAAACGGAAAGGGCTATACGGCCAGACGGGAAAAATTATGTGTGTATGAACGCTGTGAGGCACGAACTTGAAAGTGGGGATGAAGTAAGTTCGCGTGTTTGCTCGGCGATAGCCAAGGAAGAAAAGGATTATTGACCGGAAGCATATATATATATATATATATATATATATATATATATATATATATATATATATACATATTATATATATATATTATATATATAGGCGCTAATATCGAACAGTGAGAATGAGTGTTTGAATGGTATTCCAATCCAAAAGGGAAATGTTTACCAGCATTTCCTTGTGACATGCTTGAACAATTGTGAAGATCTCTTCACACGAAACCATTGGTAGCCATGCCCTTATATAAATTATATATACATATATATATATATATATATATATACGTATATCTGCACAAGCACACACATGCTGCAAATTTGAGGAGAGGAAGAAAACAACTACATTGACCCCCCCCCCCCCCAGTGTCCAACTGGTTCTTATTTTATCGATCCTGAAAGGATGAAGAGCAGAGTCAATGTGGGCAGCATTTGAAGTCCGAACATAACAATCCAGAGGAAATACTGCAAAGCATTACATATGGAATGGTTATGATTCAGCCAACTCTGTCTTTCATAAAGATAAAAAAAATATAGTGAAATAAAATAAAGAAAATAAACCTACGTCTGGTGCTCATAACAAGACATAATTCTGAACCTTCTGCCTGATCTGTCACTGTAATATGCAGCTTTTCTTCATTCTGCTTCACATCGATTCCTTCTAGGTCGATCACCTTTATTGGTTCCTGTTGTCCATTAAGAGAAGAGTAATAGAAATGGTAGTTATTCTTTGTTGGTATCTCATTAATCTTGCCCCATATTTCAACTGAATTCACTTCCGATATTTCCACAAACGTCAAACCAATTCTATTTAGCTTCACTTTTAAAAGATATTTTCCACTTGCTTCATCTGGTTTAAGCGAGATTTGTTTTTGCGATTCCACCTGTTTGCAATTCAAGGTGAGTTTGTACTTCACATCGTCATCATCAATCTTGAGTGCCTCGCCATCATTGGTTTGCATACTTATAAAAACACTTGAAGAAAGGAGAGTGTCTTTCTTCATACCATGAAACTTGACGTCATCTTTGTAGCCGACAAACTGTAAACATTGAACAGACAGACAGACAGATATATCAGACAGGACCTTGATGACTGCCATGAGGCAGGAAAGTATACTAGTCCTTATATATTTTATACTCTATATTTAATACTCAATATTTCATATATTCAATAAGACATTCAATACTTCATTTCATTTTACTATTTATATTATATATTCCATATTCTATATCCCACATTCTATATCCCACATTAATTTTATAAGAATATAAATAAAACATAAAATATAAAATATATATATATATATATATATATATATATATATATATATATATATATATATATATATATATACATATATATATACATACATACATACATATATGTATTGTTTGTTTATTCACTGTTTCGTTTTCCTGTCTTGTTTTCCGTCCGCCACTATCCTCCACGAAAATGATTTAATTTGTGTTCGTGGGAAGAACCATTTCAACGATGCGTACTGCCTTAATTCTTCGAAACGCCGGTGTTTTAATGGTGGCAGCTGATGAAGGAGATGTTTCTATGTGGCTTGCTTGTTTGTTGTACCTTGTTTATCATTTTGTCCATGTTCTTTTGCCACGTCATGTACCCAGTTATGTATCTATGTGTACATGTGGATGAAGGTATGTACACACATGTACATATATATGCATATATTCATATATTGTTTGTATATATATATACATATATATATATATATATATATATATATATATATATATATATATATATATATATATACACATATACATATATATATATATATATATATATATATATATATATATATATATATATATATATATATATGTATATGTATATATATATTTGCAAAATAGTTAGTAAAAAAAATATCAAGAAGAGATCAGAGCAGTAACGTATACTAAACAGCAAAGCCAGTCGCAGCATCAAAGTGGCAGATGAATGTTACTACTAGTTTAACCCTAGGCAGATTCTCCACCAGCTGGTTATCGGTGCAACACTCTGCACCCTTTATATACAATATATCCTGTATTTTTTCTTCCTTTTGTCTTTATTTTCTATCATACTTTCTTTCTTTCTTTCTTTCTTTCTTTCTTTCTTTCTCTTCATACAACATTTCTCTTACCGTTACAATCGATTCTGGATGTGTTTCACGTATTTCTTTCATTATATTCAGACTCCCTGATTCCGTCTTCAGATTGAAGGCATCAAAATCATTTTCTTTTGTCTTTTTACTCACGATTTCCATACCGCCTAATGTGATATTGAATTCGCTACCAGGTTCCTTTGATTCCATTATTTTAGTGCTTGTCTTCAACATTGATGGCACAAGATTCTTAAGAAAAAGAGAAAGAAAACAGAATGAAATAAAGCAATCTCCATATAGAAATGTAATTATATTTTTATTTGTATTTGTATTTTTTTTTTTTTGTTAATTTAAATATCGTGTTTTTTCTGGCAATATTGCTTTGCCACCTGTTTGATACGCAAGTAACGCTTGTTTGATATTGTAATGAATTTTCCACTGTGCAGATCTGCTTAGACATGAATCTGGGCAATGTGGTTTTACCCAAATAAATTGTGTATAAGACACAGGACTAATTTAGTATTGAACCTTGGAAGAAAACTCACGGTTTTAGCTTTATCAGGAATATTTAGCAATCGCAAAACTTAGAAATCAAACCTGGATCACTATTGCCAATGTGAAATGATAACTAAAGAACAAGGTTGTGATTTGCTCAAATATTATCGACATCATTTTGAGCGTGGCCGTTGCAAGTACCGACCATTTTGAGCGTGGCCGTTGCCAGTACCGCCTGACTGGCCTTCGTGCGGGTGGCACGTAAAAGCACCCACTATACTCTCTGAGTGATTGGCGTTAGGAAGGGCATCCAGCTGTAGAAACTCTGCCAAATCAGATTGGAGCCTGGTGTAGCCATCTGGTTTCACCAGTCCTCAGTCAAATCGTCCAACCCATGCTAGCATGGAAAGCGGACGTTAAACGACGATGATGATGATCATCATCATCAAACTATCTGACTATTCTAGATTTCTTGTGGAACCAAATCTAATAATGGATTCATCTTTGGCATGCTATTTTTTTTCTTTTGACCAAGAGTTTCTTTATATATCTAGCGTATTTTCTTCACAAGGCAGCAGACAGCCACAGTGAGTTAGCAAGCAGATCAGAGAAGTGTCACAATACCAAAGCAATGGACAAGCAATGACGGCAACACATCCTAACAGGTTAACTCCACGAAACATAAGTGCACTCATACGATGCTGCATGTTGTATGCATTTATATAAGTGTATGTATGATGACTTACAACATTTGATGTCTTATTCTCGACTGCTTCGTTGAAATTTGATAGAGCTGTAAAAGAATACAAAATGATAGGATAAATGAAACTAACTATAAAGGCCCATTTTGGTGGCACAAGTACCCAGAAACATGATGAACATCACCATCATCATCATCAGCATTATCGTCGTCGTCGTCGTTGTCGTTGTCATAATCATCATCATCAACAGCAGCACCACCACCACACCACCACCACCACCACCACCACTACACCACCACCACACCGCCACCACCACCACACTGCCACCACCACCACACTGCCACCATCACCACCACACTGCCACCACCACCACACTGCCACCATCACCACCACACTGCCACCACCACCACACTACCACCATCACCACCACACTGCCACCACCACCACACTGCCACCAACACCACCACACCACCACCACCACCACCACACCGCCGCCACCACCACACTGCCAGCACCACTACACCACCACCACCACACTGCCACCACCACCACACTGCTACCACCACCACACTGCTACCACCACCACACTGCTACCACCACCACACCGCCACCACCACCACACCACGCCAAATGCAATGGTCAGCAATGAGATCTTCCCAGGTCTCCCAGTCTGATCTCATCTGCCTCTTCCTCAAAATGGTCATCGTTTGGTCTTCATATCATAAATCAATTCAAATGAATATAACTTTTCCTTTCCTAATAAAATATCTGATCTTGAAACAATGTTCGTTCTTACTTTGGCTCAAGGCCAGCAATCTCGTTTTCAACTTTAGCACTTAATCCTTACGTTTATGTACTTATTTTGTAAGATTCTTGATGGGAAATGGTGTGTTGAAACATATATTGTTATACGTAGAGATGGTCATATTTTGCTAATTAAACACATACACTATATATTTGGTATTCACGTCAGCTTTATTTTTGTTATTGCTGCAGGAATATTTAGCAATCACTCGATGTTGCAATTTGCTGGAATGTTGCCCACGTGATCGGTGAATCTAACCAATCTGAAATTCGCATGGAATAGGCTTCAGCAATAATTTCAACTTTTGGCATGCTCCTTTCTGGGCCTCTCAATCAGCATAAAAATTGAAGATTGTTTTCAGAAGAAGAAGGAGGAGAAGGAGAAGAAGAAGAAGAAGAAGAAGAAGAAGAAGAAGAAGAAGAAGAAGAAGAAGAAGAAGAAGAAGAAGAAGAAGAAGAAGAAGAAGAAGATAAGGATGAGGACGAGGAGGTGATGATGACAATGGTGAAGAAGAAACAAAGAAACTTCACATGAAGGCAACCTTTACAATGTCAGTGGAATTTGTAATATTAAATCAACCAATCACCTTTGAGGATTTCAATGTATTCGTCTTCCGTGTGATTCCTTTCTAACAGCTTATCTGCCACATTCCTAAAAGTCTCTGATAACTCCTGAAACAAATAACAAAGAAACAACATTTCCCACGATCATCATATCTCTTACATTACACGTACAAAGGTTTGTAACGCAATTATTGATCAGACAAGTATGTATGTGATGTTTGCTTATGTAACCTTTTTAAGGCGGCGAGCTAGCAGAATTGTTAGCACGCCGGGCGAAATGCTCAGTGGTATTTCATCTGTTTTTAGCAACTCTGATGGGATTCGACTTTTAAATGGTCTTAATTATGGTAATTAATTTATAAAGGTCTGGAATCGAAACAGCTGTCAGAGATGTCTAATTTTTTAATTAATAAATAATTGTGTATATATATATATATATATATATATATATGGGAGAATATACAAATAATAACAACAGACGAGGACAGGTGGTGTAAATAACAAAAGTATATATTAGTATGACGCTCGGGAATACGGAAAGTCTTTGACGTTTCGAGCTACGCTCTTCAACAGAAAGAATACGGAGACAAGGAGAAAAACACGGAGAAAAAAAATTGAATAGTGTTCAGTCAATGGTCAATCATAATATATATATATATATATATATATATATATATATATATATATATATATATATATATATATATATTGTGGTAAGTAGCTTGCTTACCGACCACATGGTTCCGGGTTCAGTCCCACTGTGTGGCACCTTGGGCAAGTGTCTTCTACTATAGCCTCGGGCCAGTCAAAGCCTTGTGAGTGGATTTGAGTGATGGAAAGTGAAAGAAGCCTGTCGTGTATATGTGTGTGTGTGTGTGTGTGTGTGTGTTTAAATATATATACATACCTCTGTTTCATTTTCTGAAATCTTTTCAACTTTGTCACTAATTTCTTTTGCAATAATGTGGAATTGTGAAGCATTAGTGGCATTGGAAATGCTTTCAATTTCATTCTTGAGTTTCTTGGATATCTGCACACAAAAGAAAAATGATAAAGCACTTGTTTAATCATGAATACGATTTGCCTGTTTGTTTGTCTGTCTCACTTTCTCTCTCTCTCTCTCTTCCTCTCTCTCTTTCTCACCAAGCATGCATGCACACTTGTGTGTGCATATCAATATGTATATATATATATATATATATATATAACAAAGGTTGGGTGTTACCACATGAATAAAAATATAAGGAAAAGAATCTGAAAATGCAGGAGTCTTTTAAAAGAATTTATTAACCTAACCGGTTTCACTTATTTAAAAATATTTTCAAAAGTAAAGTGTGAAGTTATGTGTATACGCTGTGGTGTCAAAAATCAGTTTACAAAAATGTATTCAAACCAAAGGAAAGAGTCTTTGACAATGTGGCTTTGTGTATCCTCTGTGATGAGTCAAAAAAATAGTTTACATAAAAACGTTCATAGCAGATAATAAATATTTTTATTTAAATGGTCTGTTACATATTTGATCATCTTATCTTCTGCTCAAATACTTCTATCACTTGATTCAGATTTACTCTTTTACTCTTTTACTCTTTCACTTGTTTCAGTCATTTGACTGTGGCCATACTGGAACACCGCCTTTAGTCGTGCAAATCGGCCCCAGGACTTATTCTTTGGAAGCCTAGTACTTATTCTATCGGTCTATTTTGCCGAACCGCTAAGTTACGGGGACGTAAGCACACCAGCATCGTTTGTTAAGCGATGTTAGGGGGGGGGCAAACACAGACACACAAACATATACACACACATATATATATGTATATATATATATATATATATATATGTACAAAGGGCTTCTTTCAGTTTCCGTCTACCAAATCCACTCACAAGGCTTTGGTCGGCCCGAGGCTATAGTAGAAGACACTTACCCAAGGTGCCACGCAGTGGGACTGAACCCAGAACCATGTGGTTGGTAAGCAAGCTACTTACCACACAGCCACTCCATGTAAACTAATTTTCATTTTCTTACCATTATTATCTGCTCTGAATATTTTCATGTAAGCTATATCTTGACTCATGAAAGAAGATACACCTATTTTATCTTCTTGTCAAAGACTCTATTATTTGATCAAGATATATTCATGTAAACTAGTTTTTTCTTATCATTAAAAAAAAATTTTATTACCTGATCTAAATGTTTTTATGTAAACTATTTTTTTACTCTTATAGATGAGTGTACAGTGGAATGCCTAAAGGAAGGAGTGACTGATTAAATGGTTCGTGAGGCTTATGAATGTTTGCTATATGGTTGGAAGAGTACCAACGGACTGACACAGTGGCTGTATAATGCCACTGTACATAGGAAAAGGAGATAAATATGAGTGTGGAAATTTTAGGGGTATGGATCTGTTGTGTGTGGTTGGTAAATTGTATGGGACAATTCTGATTGTAAGGGTGAGGAACCAGACAGAGGATGCACTAGGGGAGGAACAGTGTGGTTTTTAGGAGTGGAAGGGGGTGTACAAATCAAATATTTGTAGTAAGGTAGATGTGTGAGACATTTTTGGCGAAAGGAAGGGAGGTGTATTAGGCCTTTATGGACCTGGAGAGGGTATATGACTGAGTGGATAGGGATGTGAGATGGCAGATGGTGCAGTTGTATGGAGTAGATGGTAGATGGTAGATGGTAGAACGTTTCTGCCAGCTCGCTGCCTTCTTTCAGTTTCTGTCTACCAAATCCCCTCACAAGGCTGCTTTTTTATCAGCCCAAGGCTATAGTAGAAGACATTTGCCCAAGGTACCACATGCTTAGTAAGCAAGCTACTTACCACACAGCCATGCCTGTGAAAGAATAAAAGAGATTCAAAAAGTGAATGATAATATGGTAAGGAACGAATAGGAGAAACTCTTACCGTTTCTTACATTATTTACATTCGATGGATATTTGTCCTCATCTGGTTTGTTGTTAACACAACATTTCGGCTGATATACCCTCCAGCCTTCATCAGGTGTCTTGGGGAAATTTCGAACCTGGCTTCTCATTCCTAAGGTATTTTTTGCTGTTATTATTATTATTATTATTATTTTTATTATTATTATTATTATTATTATTATTATTATTATTATTATTGTTCATCGAAAAATACCTTAGGAGTGAGAACCCAGGTTCGAAATTTCCCCAAGACACCTGAAGAAGGCTGGAGGGTATATCAGCCGAAACGTTGTGTTAACAACAAACAAGATGAGGACAAATAATCCATCGAATGTAAATAATGTAAATAATATAAATAATGTACATAATTCCTCATCTCTTAAATATAGAACTGTCTTACCGTTTCTGTTGTTACTTTCATAGTTGTGGTAACCGTGGTGATTGAGGTCAACTCCATGGATGTTGTCTGAGTGGTTGTGGTTGAATGACTCGGTGAGGTTTGAGTGGTTGCATTTGTGAGTGGAGCCTTTGAGGTTGCAGTTGTGGTTGGAGCTTCAGTGGTTGGAGCTTCAGTGGTTGGAGCTTCAGTGGTTGGAGCTTCAGTGGTTGGAGCTTCAGTGGTTGGAGCTTCAGTGGTTGGAGCTTCAGTGGTTGGAGCTTCAGTGGTTGGAGCTTCAGTGGTTGGAGCTTCAGTGGTTGGAGCTTCAGTGGTTGGAGCTTCAGTGGTTGGAGCTTCAGTGGTTGGAGCTTCAGTGGTTGGAGCTTCAGTGGTTGGAGCTTCAGTGGTTGGAGCTTCAGTAGTTGGAGCTTCAGTGGTTGGAGCTTCAGTGGTTGGAGCTTCAGTGGTTGGAGCTTCAGTGGTTGGGGCTTCAGTGGTTGGAGCTTCAGTGGTTGGAGCTTCAGTGGTTGGAGCTTCAGTGGTTGGAGCTTCAGTGGTTGGAGCTTCAGTGGTTGGAGCTTCAGTGGTTGGAGCTTCAGTGGTTGGAGCTTCAGTAGTTGGAGCTTCAGTGGTTGGAGCTTCAGTGGTTGGAGCTTCAGTGGTTGGAGCTTCAGTGGTTGGGGCTTCAGTGGTTGGAGCTTCAGTGGTTGGAGCTTCAGTGGTTGGAGCTTCAGTGGTTGGAGCTTCAGTGGTTGGAGCTTCAGTGGTTGGAGCTTCAGTGGTTGGACTCGTGAGTAGGGTTTGAGTAGTTGAGTTCGTGAGTGGGGCTTGAGTAGTTGAGTTCGTGAGTGGGGCTTGAGTAGTTGAGTTCGTGAGTGGGGCTTGAGTAGTTGAGTTCGTGAGTGGGGCTTGAGTAGTTGAGTTCGTGAGTGAAGCTTGAGTAGTTGAGTTCGTGAGTGGAGTGCCTGTGGTTGCGTTTGTACTTGCTTGATATGTTGTATTTGTGGAGGGCTCACTTAATGTCGTTGGTGCATTGGTATAATTGAGTGTACTGTACATCTGTGTCGTTGAACAGTTATACAAATCTGTAATAAGATTTGTATAACTTATTACAAATCTTGGAATTAATCCTTCATCAGCTGCCTCTATTCTAACTAGACGTTTCGAAGATAAGGCAGCGTACTCTAGAATAGTCTCTTCCTGAGTAGGGGATCGACCCACTAAACAGAGGATTCCAAGGTGACAAACACAAACGAAGACAGCAAAAATTGGACAGTGAAAACAACATTAAAAAGCCGTACGGCCAAACGTGAATCTGATGTAGAACGCTATATATACATATATATATATATATATATATATATATATATATATATATATATATATATATATATATATATATATATATATATATATATATACATATATATATATATATATATATATATATACATATATATATATATATATATATATATATATATATATATATATGTGCATGTTTGTGTGTGTGTGTGTGTCAGTTATTCAAAAAAGCACACTCAAAAATAATTTGAGCAGTAATATTTAGTCAGGAAGTTACCGTTGGTTTCACATCTATTAAGTTCTTAACAATGTTGGCAATACATCAGACTTGTTGACCACAGGCACATAACCTCTCAACTAATGAAGGTAGGAATAAAGCTTTGATCTGCCAGGGTAGTGGGAAAAAAGATCCAAACGAAATTCTTCGAAGTGAAATCCCTTCAAGATGACATGGAATTATTTCCTTCTGACCAGTTCCAGCTGAAACCAAATAGGGTCAGTTTCTGCATAATTTCCATTCAGTAGTCAGTAAGAAAGGAATTTCACGTCTCCAACATGAATTTCTTGAACTGGGGGCCTTCTTAAATTCCAAAAGTGAAGTGTTTAGTCAATGCTCTCATGAAAGGAAATTCATCACAGTTTCCATGGCAGACTTTCTTACAATTTCCATCCAACAAAATCATTCACAAGGTTCTCCTATCAATTCCGTTGGAATTACCCTGTTATTGTCTTATGCAATGTTGGGGGTTGAGTATACCACAGCACTTTTAAAATGATTCTTAAGAAGAATAAGTATGTCATAGTGTGCGAATGTTGGTACAATTTATTGCACCTATTTCTCCGCAGTTTCTGCCAACCCAGTCACCCAGTGTAGCATGCATAGAAACTAAACCACTATCTTTTTGTGACGAAGCAAAATTCTTATCCACAAAATTCTAGAATTTACCATTTACCATTTACCCATGTAGATAGGTAGGCAGGTAAGTAAATAGATGTGAAGATAGACGGGTAAATATCTATCTATCTATCTATCTATCTATCTATCTATCTATCTATCTATCTATATATATATATATATATATATATATATATATATATATATTTCTTGAATTTTTATCTTCTTTCACATTCTCAATATCTAGCACTTTTTAATCATTAGTTTAAAATATTTTTCTCATTAAAGTCCAATGGTACTAATTAGTAAATGCAATGTATTGAATAGTAACAAGCAAAAATGGTTAAAAATTTTAAAATAAAGTTGTTCAAGTTTTGCTACATACCTTCTGATGGTTGAGTGTAAACTTTTTTAGTTGCTGAAAAGAATTGATTAAATAAAGTTTAACAAGATTTTGCTGGTATTGAATATTTATAATCACATTAAAAAAACAATTGATTAATGAATTTTGAAGGCTCATGTTACATTAAAAAAATTTTAAATATAGAATCGTGATGTCGTAGGAGAGAAATGTGTCCGCATGGATGATGACTCACTTTTCTTTCTGTGTTCCTTTCTGACGAAGAGCGTAGGCTCGAAACGTAAAAGACTTTCTCACTTCCCAAGTGTTAAACTAATACATCTATTTGTTGTTTACACACCCGTCTTCGTCTTTTTTGTTTTTTTGCAAATTCGCACTATATATATATATATTATTTTTTTCTTTATTCTTTTACTTGTTTCAGTCATTTGACTGTGGCCATGCTGGAGCACCGCCTTTAGTCGAATCAAATCGACCCCAGGACTTATTCTTTGTAAGCCTAGTACTTATTCTATCGGTCTCTTTTTGCTGAACCGCTAAGTTACGGGGACCTAAACACACCAGCATCGGTTGTCAAGCGATGTTGGGGTGGGGGACAAACACAGATACACAACATATACACACATACATATATATATATATATATATATATACATATATACGATGGGCTTCTTTCAGTTTCCATCTACCAAATCTACTCACAAGGCTTTGGGCGGCCTGAGGCTATAGTAGAAGACACTTGTCTAAGGTGCCATGCAGTGGGACTGAACCCGGAACCATGTGGTTGGTAAGCAAGTTACTTACCACACAGCCACTCCTGTGCCTATACACACACACACACACACACACACACACAGCTAAATTTCTTGTTCTTTCTTTTTTTTTTTGTGAGCCAAGTGTGATGGTGATGCAATCAGAAATGGTATTTATCAATTTCAGTAGTGACACCTGTTGCATTTCGTAGCTGAAGAATCAAATCACAGACAATTTAACCAAGGACTTAAAATGAATTTGTTGCTTACCATTCATCTGACACAGTACATCTGGAATTGTTGGAGAGTCTTGAGCTTTCAAATTCGTTCCATCATACACAAGCTGGCTTCCATCTGTTACAAAGAACAATATGATCAAGAACATTTCAGAAATACAGTTTCGTTTACTTTTTGTCAGGCTGTCTATCTATGTCTGTTCCTTTTTCTACTTGTTTGGTCTGTCTCTATTTGTCGCTGTCAATATCTCTCTCTTTCAGTCTCTGCCTGTCTTTGTCTATCTTTGTCTAATTTTGTCTCTCTTTGTCTGTCTCTACCAATCTTTGTCTATGCCTAACTGTCTTTCTGTCTTTATCTGATTCCATCAGTCATTTTTTCTTCTCTTTGTAGCTCTCTTTATATTTCTTTTCTCACCCCGCCCCCATCATACTCTCCCTGTCTTTCTTCACATACTCTTTTCTTTATTCCTCTCTTTCTTCCCAT